>NC_143160.1:25894276-26196141 GCF_041381405.1 Jatropha curcas | reverse complement strand
CACATGCGTAACAAGATCTTATTCACGTGTCTGCTTTCATACTTTAATATCTTGTAACTATGTCTATATGCACTAAAGAAATCAATGAGAACTAAGCCTATTGAAGGTACATTTTCAGAACCAGTTTCTTAGTGCATGTACTGTTTGTTGAGAGCTCTCTGCCCTACCATTTCTCAACATTTTTGAAACCTGTTTAATATAATTAAAAAAAAAAAAAAATCAAGTATAGACATTCTAAAGTTCACAAGGTATTATGGCTCTAGGTCTAACCTTCCAGTTTACCATTGAACTTAAGAAAAATGTAACTGGTGATTTTTTTTTTTTAAAAGGTCAATAAGCTTGATTAAGTTCATAATACTCAAAAAAATTGCATTAAGGATAAAAAGGTTATATGGAAAAGAGAATAATGATGGACTATAAATGTGAAATTATTGTCAAAAAAGAAAATGGTGACTGACCAGGTATCATCCATGTGAAGTCCAATTCTAGCAGCTTGCGGACACTATCCAGCTGCATTGGAACTGCCAAAATCATTATATGAGTCCAGATTTGACCAAGATTAATATTAATGAAATCTTACTTATAAAAGATTTGATCATATATTTCTAATATAATGATCATCACGTCCTAGGATGCGGTATGGTCATGAATGGAAAAATTTGTCCTACTCGCATTAACTTTCTTCAAAGGAGTATTACTTTCCAAAACACTAGTTTTGTACAAAATAGATGTATTCAATTTAATAATGTGCCTAATGCAAAAGTTACATGTAAGTTCTGATTTAGGAAATCAATCACTTTTACCAGAACATTGATTGTATCTCTCAAAAATGCTCAGCCCTGATTCTGTCATTGCCAGATGGTCCCCTGTGAATAAAATCTTGAGTGGCTTGTAAAATAAACATACTGATCCCTGCATCAATTTGTATAATGGATGTAATACAGCAATGAGACAATTTCATCATAGGTAATGTCAAATAAGACGTAAATGATGACAAATTAACAATCACACACAGTTAATCTGCTAATGTCCTATCATATGAGTAATGTCAATCACACCACTGTAAATTTATTTTTCCATACAAGTTAGAAAAACCAAATATTTCAAAAACAATGGATTTTGCTAATTTTGTTACAAATTCATTCAGCACATACCAGATGACCAAATACAAAAAATATAGTCAATTATAGAAGAATAACATTTGCCTTTTATTTTCCATTTCTTTCTATATTATTCTTATTTTCACATCAAAAGAATTAGTTAGATTCAAGAGAGAAACAATGCCTTTTCAAATCCCTTCATTTTATTTCCTTCCAATCATAAAAGGATGAAGCCTCTTCCCCCCTTGTTCCTACTTATCCAATACCAAAAAGGAATGTCATAGTAAAAAAAAAAAAAATCCATATGCAATGGATCTAGCAACTCACTTCTGTGTGGCCAGGAGTGTGTACAAGCTCAATGTCATCACCAAGGCTCCATGGACCCTTCCCCTCTAGCTTTATTTCAACATCAGCTGTGGAGATTCCAACCTGGCAAGATTAACTACCATACACTTTAAAGTTCTGTTTATGAAGAAAATTAGTACAAATTATGCTTTATGTCTATATTTTCAGCTATCATTTAGTCAATGATAAACCAGACTGATTATAATCCATTCTTCTGATTCATCTCTTGTTGGCGGTGAAAAGAAAAGACATTTAATTCCTTTCTACATTTTACTGTTCCTGGTTGTCATTACAGAAGCTAGTTCCAGAAATAAATAAATAAAAACAACAATGTCTTTTAAGAAATCGCAATACTAGGAGTGAGAGGGGAAGCACTTCATAGGCTATCAAGGCATATGGTGATGATAGTATTTGCAAATTATCTTTTGCCTTTTTATTTGATAAGAGAAAAAAAATTATTAAGAAAAAAAGTTTAAAAAATTATAACATGGAGGAGGATAGCATATCCTATTCAAAAAAAGGTCAACACAGAGCAAGCAGCAAACAGAAAGACAAGAATAACAAGAATTTTATGAAAAGGAGTGAGGTAAGCAAAGGTACATCTCCTGTGTGCAGAATTCTTGTAAGACTGAACCGCTTTGACCACTTCGCATGATCTGCAACATCATCCCTAATCAACAAAATATAATTAAATATAAGTTGTAACATTACATGGATGGAAAAGAATGCAATTAGCTCACACCATATTTACTTGTGGGTAAGAAACAGGTAACGAGCTCCACCCAGCATCTCAATGTTACGTGCTAGTTTCTCTGTGTATCTTGGACTGCACAACAATAAGGACTATGTGACATAAGAATAGCATAAAACCAAATATGAATGACTCAGATTCCAAATTATGAGTACTCCAGTTAGTATGAAAAATTTAAAAAGAAAAAGACAACTTTTAGGAGGTCAACCATGAGTGATATGGTTTTACCTATCTATCATTATATTTCCTTCGGGATGAACAATCAAGGAGGAGGATGCTCCAAATGATTTATCAGAGTGATAACCACAGTGATATACACCCTATAAGCATTCCGGCAGCAATTAAACCATTGAAATTAAAAAGGGAAGAACAATAAGAGATATTTTTCTAGATATTGAACATTCATGACAAGCAAGCAATATCCAGGCAAGAAATGCATGCTTCTAGTTACAAGAAGCGAAAAATGTCTACAACAAGACGTATCAAAGAATGCTTCATATTTTGCTGCTTTTCAATTGAGCAGCTGTGTATGTAAAGAAATGAAAATAAGTGCTACCGGTATTTTCTGCTCATCTATTGGCATTGGAAATGTCTTCTGTGCTTGAAGAACATCAGGAGCAGGTTTCTCTGTGCGGATTGAATTTGTTGGACAAGAAAGTAAGGCCTGCAAGCATGCACGAACATTTAAAGGCAAACAGTTTAGGTAAGGCTGCTAAGCTAAATGTATTAACCCCAAGAACACGAAAGATCAAAAAGAAGTGAACAATTCCTTCCATCAGAATACAGTGAGGCAAAATCCATTTTAAGTGAAAATTAATAGAGAAATAAATAATAATTAAAAAAAAAAAAAGAAAAAAACTCAGCAAGGTACATAAAACCTTAGGTAAGAGAAGTACTACAACTATAGAAAATGAATGGGAACTTCTTTTAAGTATATTTAAAGTTTGAGAAGAATATTTAATCCCATTGAAGCATTTTTTCCCCACACGGAAATAATAATTATGCCTACTTCTACTTATGTTCATATGCTAGTACATATTCAAAAATCAAAAAAGTCTTTTCCACATGTATCGCTGGAGACGCAGAAGTGCATTCCACACATTTAACAGTATGAAACCATTTCCATTTTGTGTCTGTAACACCTACTAAAACAATAGATATTATTGCTTTTTTTTTTCCTTTGAGAGGACATTCATTCAATTCAGATATCATCATAAAAATTTCCATGTGAACTACCAAGATCATATTGCTGAGATTACTTCTTTGTTTTTTTTTTTTTCAACATATTTGCTACAGACATATTTTTCTGCACAATAATAAGCACATCAAAGCTGTTGCCTAATATTGGAACAACTGATGAGAGAAATTGCAAGGGAACCTGAAGAGCCACTAGCCGTTCCTCATTAGTACTTGGCTGTTTGAAAACTGCAGACTTCGCATCAATCCGGGTGAAGATTTGCTGCAAAATATAAATAAGTAAACATGCAGTTATCAGAAGCTCCTTTTTTTAGATTTATCATACACTCGGATGGATGAAACACAAGAGAATAGATACATGGATCATAAAATAAGTTAAAAAAACTATGAGCCAAAAAGAAAAATGAAAAAAGAAAAAGAAACTTAATAAATGACTAGTAATACCCGTTAATCAAGTACTCGTGTCCAATTCAATCACAGGACATTGACATATGGGGTAATTTGTTTTTTAGCGAGTCACTCGAGGAGATCCTAAGTCAGTTACAGTAGCTACTAGCAAGAAACAGTGGCCATACAAGCAAGAAGTGACGTATTGAATTGAATAATTTGTCAATAAGAAATTGATAGTGGAAATCACCATGAACATGCACAGAGATTAGAAAACAAAAGGAAGAAAAACAAATTAAGAAAATAATTTTTTAGTGGATTCATCAATTTTGCCTACATACACAGACAATCGATTGTTATTTAGAAGGTGAACATTACATATCTATTTATAGACGGTAAAAGAGCTATCAAAAACCTAATACAACTGCTAGCTCTCACAGGATAAGTTCTTCTCCAACATATGAATCACAACTCAACAGAAATATAGTTCTTCTCTGTTCTCTCTCCCAATATCCTCAGATTCTCTCGTCGGCGGCCAAACAAGTTACCAGTTAATTTTTTAAGTTGAAAACCTAAAATTCAGCCCCAACCCACAAAAAATATTCATTCTTTACCAAAAATCCAACTGTACTTAAATGAATATAGAAGTTGTATTAAATAATCCACACGATTCAATTTGTTGATTGTTCATTGATTAACATATAATTGGCAATGGCAACATGAGCATGGACATGGACGATAAAGAGAGAGAGAGATTACAGGAGCCATCCAACGGCAAGTATCGCAGTCTATGCAGGTGTGATCAACAAAGAAGTCTCCCTCTACATTTTGGGGTCGCCTGAATCTAGCCTGTTTTGGTTGCTCTTTGATTCCAGCTTTCAAAACTGGGTTTGATTTGGATGATAGCCATCCTCCATATCCATAACTTGCTGTGGTTATCAAAGCCAGGGCCATCTCATTCGTCAGATTTTTTTTTTCTTTTCTTTTAATCGTTCAAAGAAAATACAATTTCAAGCGTCTCCAAAGATGACGGCGAAAATGACTGTTGAAAAATCCAATACAGGAATTGTTAAAATTGCATTAGAATTCTAAGATTCACGCTTCTTGTCTTTTGGTGGCTAAGAAACATGTTTTTCACTGCTCTTTTGGTGTGGTGGCTTCAATGTTGGTTTACAGTGCTAGCTTTTGGTGGCTTTAATGTTGCTTCACACTACCGGCCTTTTGGTGGCTAAGAAAATTCAATATTAATCGGCAATATTGGTGAGCTAACTTGGACTAGGATGACACATCTTCAACAATGGAATGACTAGGATGGCACATCTTCAACAATGGAAGGAAGACTAGAAATTTGTTCAAATGATGATACACCTCTATATAGGGCAACCTTGCTTGGAGCAAATTCATATCATCCAACCAAGTGAAATTCATCCAAAAGAGAAATTCTCCAAAAGCATTTCTCTAAACTATCCACTCTCTTCATATACCACCTTTTCATTTATATACACACTCTTACCATATTCATTGAGTGTAGTGAGGTGTTATCTTGAGTGTATTTTGTGTGGGTGTAAAATCACTTGAATCTCCATATTTTTCATAGTGTATTTACTTCTCTCTCGCCCCGTGGTTTTTTCCCTCTATATTGGAGGGTTTCCACGTAAATTTTGTGTCTCTTCCATTTATTATTTTACTTCTCATTTTATCATCAATTACCGAAACTAAATATTTATCCATTACCACGCTAAATTCCGCAACAAACTGGTATCAGAGCGTTGTAATATTTATTTGGGTTTCACAACATGGCTTCTGTCATGAAATTTGATGTTGAGAAGTTTGATGGAAAAATCAGTTTTGGCATTTGGCGAGTTCAGATGATGGCCGTTCTCACCCAGCATCGGTTGAAAAAGGCTCTTGCAGGAAAGACGAAAAAACCGAACACCATGTCGGATGAAGATTGGGAAGAGTTGGATGAAAAGGCCTTGTCAGCAATCCAACTTTGTTTATCCAAAGAAGTTCTGCGAGAGGTTATCAAGGAGGATACAGCTGCAGGTTTGTGGCTTAAGTTGGAGTCATTGTATATGACGAAGAGTCTTGCCAACAAGATTCGTCTCAAGGAGCGCCTCTATACCATTAAGATGGTCGAAGGTACACCCATTCAAACTCACCTTGATGAGTTTAATTCCATCATAGTTGATTTGGAAAATTTGGATGTTGAAATTAATGATGAAGATAAAGTTGTTTTGTTAGTTTGCTCACTCCCTCGATCTTACCGTAACTTTAAAGATATTATGTTATACGGTGGTAATGAGACCCTAACCTTTGATGATGTCAAACAAAATCTCTTGTCAAAAGAAAAATATGACTATGAGAATAATTCAAAGGATGAAGCTGAAGGGTTAATATTTAGGGGGAGAACTATGGATCATGGTAGTAGCAGTAGAAGTAAATCCAGATCAAAGTCTAGAGGCCGAGATAATAAGAAATTTTGTCGTTATTGCAAGAAAAAGGGACATGCAATTTCAGAATGCTTTAAGTTGAAAAATAAGCAGCAAAAGGGCGAAAATAATAATCAGAAGAATTCAGAAAATTCAGCTGAAGCAAGTGTTGCTCAAAAAGAGTCTGAAGGTGAAGTTTTGTCTGTTATTGATTTTGGAACTAGATCTAAAATGGAGTGGATTCTAGATTCTACTTGTTCCTATCACATGTGTCCCAATAAAGATTGGTTTACCACTTATGAATCTGTTGATTGTGGTATTGTCTTAATGGGGAAAAATGCTCAGTGTAAAGTTATTGGAAAAGGAACAATTAGAATTAAAATGCATGATGGCATGATTAGAACTTTAACCGGTGTTAGACATGTTCCCGACTTGAAACGAAACCTTATCTCTCTTGGCACCTTGGAGTCCCTTGGGTGTAAATATGCAGCTGAAGGTGGAGTTCTAAAGGTCTCTAAAGGTGCTCTTATTTTAATGAAAGCTAACAGATCTGGAAGCTTGTACGTGTTGCAGGGATCTACTGTTACAAGTTTTGCGGCTGTATCATTATCTATGTCAGATTTAGACGTCACAAAATTATGGCATATGCGACTTGGCCATATGAGTGAAAAAGGAATGACCATCCTGAGCAAGAGAGGTCTTTTGTGTGGTCAGAATACCAGTAGGTTGGAGTTCTGTGAACATTGCATTCTCGGTAAGCAGAAAAGATTAACTTTCGGTACCGGAATTAATAGAACCAAAGGTACTCTTGACTATATTCATTCAGATCTTTGGGGACCCTCACGTGTTCCTTCAAAAGGAGGGCATCATTACATGCTAACCATTATTGATGATTTTTCTCGTAAAGTCTGGGTTTATTTTTTAAAGCACAAAGATGAAGTTTTTTCCGCTTTTAAGAAATGGAAGATTTTGATGGAAAACCAGACAGGGAAGAAAGTCAAGCGACTCAGGACGGATAATGGTCTAGAATTTTGTGGAGGTGATTTCAATGCGTTCTGTGAAAATGAAGGAATTGTGAGACACCGCACGGTTGCCGGTACGCCTCAACAAAATGGAGTTGCAGAACGGATGAACAAGACATTAATGGAGAGAGTTTGTTGCATGCTCTCTAATGTTGCCTTGCCTAAAGAAATTTGGGCCGAAGCTGCATCTACCGCATGTTATTTGGTGAATCGTTCCTGTAACATCCCTTCCCGGTCCACCCGTTAACCCGAATGAACCGAGCTGAGACGCTACAATCTGGTTGAACTTATATCCTATCATGCTGATATCATCCTGTATTCTAAATATGAATATAAAACACTCCCAATTAAAACTTCAAACTTTCAATATCTCCAACTAATCATCATAACACAACAACACTTTATATATATAGTCATAACTGTATAAATCCAGCAATTAATTGCATTCATGATCTATATCAAGTCTTCATGACCTAATCATACCAACTATAGTAAAATATTTCAATCATTTCCTCCAAATACTTACACCACAATAATTACATGCTTCAATTATATTTCCAATCACATAAGCTCTAACAAATGTAATAATTATACATGCCATAAATCTTAATACATGCCATAATTCTTAATATTACAACTCTCAATCTACTATGACCAAGTTAGTCACTTCTGCTTTGAACGTACTCCTCAAGTCTTCAAGTACCAACCACGATCTTCGACCTACGCGTGATAAAAATCGACGCGCTGAGTATAAAACTCAGTGGTGCTCATAATTCACACACTAAACAAAGTGCGATGGCAACTAACTTAAAATACAAATTTCATAAAGCATTGATACTCATAGAATCAGTAAATTTCAACATAAATGTCTCTTTATAACAACGAATAAACTTCTAATTCATAAACATCAATAATTTAGTTCTAATTATCTCATAACTCCTTTACATGAACCTTAAATCACACCTTATGATACTATCATGATCTTACCTGCTGTTCATTGTGTTGTATAAATGAAATCAATAAACATGTAAGATTACATAACAGTATATGTTCATTGTCTTACTTGCTATTCATTATGCTGTATGACTTATGCACTTTTAGTCACATCATATAAGTTATGATTAATAACATCTCATGACTGTATGGCTCCTTAAGAATTAAATAAATAAACTTGTAAGCATATATAACATGATACTTTCATAATCTTACCTGATGTTCTTTATGCTGTATGAACTCTGCAACTTTGATTAAACTCAGTGAATATCACAATGAATGAAGAAACATATAAGCACATACATATGTAGAAATAAACATTTACTCACATATGGAATGTAAGCACACATATCATGATACTTTCATTTTCCCTTAATGATCTTTCTTGCTGTTTAGTATACTGTATGATTATGCAATTTGTAGTCGATATAACTGTATAGCTCCATAAGGTTATAGTGAAACCGAAGTGATAAGAAAAACTGTATGAAACTGGATGAAACTGTATGCTTGGCTGCTATGGCCTGTATAATCATATCCACTCAACGGCCTGTAGCCGGAGTACCAAACTGTATGGGGCGCAGATCTGCTATTCTATGTCGCGACATAGCCTTATCTACATGGTTTCTACCTAACCTCAATGGAGCATATTAATGGAATGACAATAGATAAAACAAAAGCAAAGTAACTGTGTCATAATTTGCATGCTTGTGTCATGTTATTTTCACACCATTTGCATGCTTGCATTTTGTGTTTATACATGTGTTCATGTTGTCTTTTTGTTTTAAAATGGTTGAAGACATACAAGTTGAGAAAGGAATACAATTGCATAGAATTCATAACTTCATACACCATTTCACATCATTTCACAATTGCATAGAATACAATTACAAGTTGTGTTTACCTCATTTCACATCATTTGCATGCTTGCATGTTGTTTTGATACATGATTTAATGTTGTATTTTTGTTGTAAAATGATTGGAGGCATACAAAGTGAGCAAAGGAATCCAATTGCATAGAAAAAGAAGTCCAAAAGTGCATGAAAACACAAGTCGCGAGCGCGCCTTGCAAGGTCGCGAGCGCGTAAAGCACCAAATGAGAGACAGTGAGTTATCGGGCACAAGTCGCAAGCGCGCACTTGAAAGTCGCGAGTGCGTAGAGTGCAAAATGAGAGACAGTGAGTTCCCAGGCCAAATTCGCAAGCGCGCGATGAAGGTCGCGAGTGCTTACAGGCCAAGGGCCAAGTCGCGAGCGCGCACTTGAAAGTCGCGAGCGCGAGAAGTGCCAAATGAGAGGCAGAGAGTTTCAGGTGAAAGTCGCGAGCGCGCAAATGAAAGTCGCGAGCGCGTACAGTGCAAAATGAGAGTCAGTGAGTTTCAGGCACAAGTCGCGAGCTCTTCATGCAATTCACGCGCGCGCGCGTCGCATTTTCCAGCCTGCACTGTCTGTACTCTTTTGATCATATCTCTCAATATACAACTCCGATTTGAATGATTCAAAAACTCATGTAAAGCTAACACATAGAGGAACAAATAACTCTTCTATGACACTTCCTAATTCCATCATTAAATGGGGTCAAAATCAAGATGAAGTTACTGGTAAAATTTCCAGTACCAGTAACTCCCCTGTTTCAGCATAAACTCACTATTTACTTCATTTATTCAATACCTCCCCTGTTTTCTCACCATTACCAGTTCTCCCACTCAACATGAAGCAATATTGTCTCATTAGCAACACACCACACAATTTCTCATGCAAAGAAAATGGTAAATGAAAAGAGATATCACACCTTCACTTAACAAGCTTGGAATCTTCTTCTTAGCTTCCTTTTTCTTCTACCTTTGAGCTCACCTCTCCTATACATGAGAATTCTTATGAATCATCTAAAAATATCACCAATTGATTCAAGTATGAAATTCAAGAAGGTTTACTTACTTGGATAGAATAGAAGTTGAATTAATGTTTGAATCCCATTAACATCTTCACTACCATTAAAAGTGATGGAGAAAGGAAAGTGGAAGAGGAAAGTAGAGGAAGAAGATGAAGATAAGGATGAAGAAATGAAAATGAAATGGAACTCACGGGTAGTCTCTAGAATATCATGGATTTTTATGTGAAAATTACCAAATGGTACCTCAAGTGTCAAAATGGTACAACTTCCTACCTCAACTTTATATTTTAGTGCAAGCAAGTCCTAATCCTTATACTTTGATCTTTTTGTTTCCTTCAAGTAAGTCCACTTCTTCTCCTTATTTCATTCTAGCCCACACTAGACTCTAATGGCTCGAACCGGGTTTTGGATCAGCCCGACTCGACTCTAAGCAACGACTCGATTCAATAGAAAAATAGGACGTTACAGTTCTACCCCCCTTAAAAAAAATTTCGTCCTCGAAATTCACTTACATTAAACACTGACAACTCTCATAATAGTTTCCAACTCAATTTGATTCTTCGTTTATCGGCTAACATTTACTAGCCTTATGTTCTCCACTTGATTCTCCCAAATGAACATACATACTAGCTAATATATCCAGTCTACATCAACACTCAATCCAAAGACCTATATATCGCCCATACCAACATATCAGCATATCATAGACATATCATATCATATACATATCATATCATCATCTCATATACATATCAAGGCATTTCATTGCAATAGCCTATTCAAAGATTTGCATACAATAAATTCTCATAAAGCATGATGAGATTATAGAAACATATCCTGAGATCATATAATTTGTGTTCATAACTGTATGAATAACTTTATGTTGTCATGGTACTTAATTTTATCATGGTACTTCTTCTCATCCACTGTCATGCATATATACATATAGTCATACATGCATACTTGCAAGTTCCACTCAAGAAGAAAACAAAATGAAACCAAAGTTCCAAATGTCAATACATGAAAGTAATTATACACAATCACAAAGTTATGCAAATCATACAATGTGCCATATAGATTATCTCAACTTGACCATTTATCCATAATGATTTGGTAGTTGCATCCAATTAGCAATTCCACCTTTCTCTTTTTTTTTTTTTTTTTTTGACTCATAAATAGCTCACATAAATCCATAAATCATCTGTGACTTATAAATACTTCTATTAATGATTAACCAATCATTTCTGTCTGAAGAATGATCACTTATAAAATCTTGAGCATTTTGGCTCAGAATTTATTCTCATGTGCATATAGTGAGATCAACACGAACCACAATTTGTACATATTCATGAACTCTCAAAGGATAGTAAGTCCGATATTGTATATATTCTGATGCATCTTTACTTCTATTTCCATAAAATCTTAATAACCATGATTCCTAATTTGTCACAAAACTCTGACTGATTATCATCTCATTTAAATCATCCTAATTCATACTCCTTTACCTTAGTAATTGATGCTTTTCTAAATCTTAATTCAATACCATGACTAGATCCATTCTTACTTACCTAATTTCTTGGTATAACATCAATTCAATGGTTGGACAACTATCTCTCCATGTCCAAGGTCATTCATCATTTCACTTCATCATCATGGTCCAATATTTATATAACATAATTATCTTCATTTGGTGTTTAGGAGTCATTTACTTCTCTTTTTTTTTTTTTTTTTCGAATCATAGAATCTCTCAATAAACTTACAAAACATCTAGAATTCACCAATACTGTAAACCTCAAAAACTAAATCTTGTTGAATATAATTCATACTTATACTATTAACCCTCAAGGTGCTACAATTCATACAGCTTCACTACTAGGCTCATCAAGAGTTAAATAATTGACTTCATCCTAAGAATCACCATACTTTTCTTATAACCATAGTACTTTATATGATTCCTGATAGTCATACATTTGCAAAATAGCTGATGAACACCACAATATACTTGACTCCACCAAATAGTAAGTATTTCTCATAAATAGAAATCACTTCTCATAAATGGCTTGAAATAATGACATTAGTTCTTATGAAAAATACTCATCACCCATTCTTAGAGCAAATCACATCAAATCATTCATCATTAAGATCATTTATGTAACTACACCAATGAATATATGTATATGTATATTCTATCCAGCAAAATGCTTATCTCAATAGTCATAATAGATTCCATTAACCACAATCATGTAAACATCAATACTCTTCGTAAATAGATTCTAATGTCCTTAAATCCGAATCAGTTTGTTTTCTTATTAGATAATACTAGCAACTCATCCTCAACATACTCCTTCCATAGGCACATGTACACACATTCATGCATTTTATGCATACATTTCACAGTCACATCATGCATACCTTAACATAGCTTTTTGCGTACACAACCATACAAGGTTACACTACATCTTACATATGTATGTACATATATGTTATTTTCTTGTTTAAGTCATAAACCAATGTACTTCATAACTCAGTTATGAATTTATACAAGTGACTTCATTGTCATTTATAAAACAATCCTTCCATGTATCAAAACTTTAGAAAACCACACTTGAAAATTTACAATACATTTATATATTTTTTTTTTCCAAGTGCTCAGAGAAAAGAAGAATTCTCATAGAAAAATCAGTTGTTCATAAGCAACATAAACTATGCTTCTTTTGGATTCAAAATGAACAAACCTTGTTACAAGTCACTCATGCTATCACTATCATGGATAAAAACAATCAGATGCAAAATACATCTCATAATACTTATAACAGGTAGAACTCATATCAACTCACGAAAGTACACAAATCCTTAATACCTGAATAATATTTCATCTCCAATAACCACTACATCGAATTCCCTATTCATTATTCTCTAAACATATCCTCCATGAATAATGATCTAAAAGGATATGACCTGTAATCATCAATAGAAACCTCAATATATACTCCGCTTACCACGACATCATTCTCCAATGGCTGGTTGTTTCTAAGCAAACCAATATGGCATGTCTTTAACTTCAATTACTCCTATTCTCACTGCAAAATATATAACTTCCTACATAGATACACATATAGTCTGAGAACCGCCTAAACCTAGGCTCTGATACCAAAAATTGTAACATCCCTTCCCGGTCCACCCGTTAACCCGAATGAACCGAGCCGAGACGCTACAATCTGGTTGAACTTATATCCTGTCATGCTGATATCATCCTGTATTCTAAATATGAATATAAAACACTCCTAATTAAAACTTCAAACTTTCAATATCTCCAACTAATCATCATAACACAACAACACTTTATATATATAGTCATAACTGTATAAATCCAGCAATTAATTGCATTCATGATCTATATCAAGTCTTCATGACCTAATCATACCAACTATAGTAAAATATTTCAATCATTTCCTCCAAATACTTACACCACAATAATTACATGCTTCAATTATATTTCCAATCACATAAGCTCTAACAAATGTAATAATTATAAATGCCATAAATCTTAATATATGCCATAATTCTTAATATTACAACTCTCAATCTACTATGACCAAGTTAGTCACTTCTGCTTTGAACGTACTCCTCAAGTCTTCAAGTACCAACCACGATCTTCGACCTACGCGTGATAAAAATCGACGCGCTGAGTATAAAACTCAGTGGTGCTCATAATTCACACACTAAACAAAGTGCGATGGCAACTAACTTAAAATACAAATTTCATAAAGCATTGATACTCATAGAATCAGTAAATTTCAACATAAATGTCTCTTTATAACAATGAATAAACTTCTAATTCATAAACATCAATAATTTAGTTCTAATTATCTCATAACTCCTTTACATGAACCTTAAATCACACCTTATGATACTATCATGATCTTACCTGCTGTTCATTGTGTTGTATGAATGAAATCAATAAACATATGAGATTACATAACAATATATGTTCATTGTCTTACTTGCTATTCATTATGCTGTATGACTTATGCACTTTTAGTCACATCATATAAGTTATGATTAATAACATCTCATGACTGTATGGCTCCTTAAGAATTAAATAAATAAACTTGTAAGCATATATAACATGATACTTTCATAATCTTACCTGATGTTCTTTATGCTGTATGAACTCTGCAACTTTGATTAAACTCAGTGAATATCACAATGAATGAAGAAACATATAAGCACATACATATGTAGAAATAAACATTTACTCACATATGGAATGTAAGCACACATCATGATACTTTCATTTTCCCTTAATGATCTTTCTTGCTGTTTAGTATACTGTATGATTATGCAATTTGTAGTCGATATAACTGTATAGCTCCATAAGGTTATAGTGAAACCGAAGTGATAAGAAAAACTGTATGAAACTGGATGAAACTGTATGCTTGGCTGCTATGGCCTGTATAATCATATCCACTCAACGGCCTGTAGCCGGAGTACCAAACTGTATGGGGCGCAGATCTGCTATTCTATGTCGCGACATAGCCTTATCTACATGGTTTCTACCTAACCTCAATGGAGCATATTAATGGAATGACAATAGATAAAACAAAAGCAAAGTAACTGTGTCATAATTTGCATGCTTGTGTCATGTTATTTTCACACCATTTGCATGCTTGCATTTTGTGTTTATACATGTGTTCATGTTGTCTTTTTGTTTTAAAATGGTTGAAGACATACAAGTTGAGAAAGGAATACAATTGCATAGAATTCATAACTTCATACACCATTTCACATCATTTCACAATTGCATAGAATACAATTACAAGTTGTGTTTACCTCATTTCACATCATTTGCATGCTTGCATGTTGTTTTGATACATGATTTAATGTTGTATTTTTGTTGTAAAATGATTGGAGGCATACAAAGTGAGCAAAGGAATCCAATTGCATAGAAAAAGAAGTCCAAAAGTGCATGAAAACACAAGTCGCGAGCGCGCCTTGCAAGGTCGCGAGCGCGTAAAGCACCAAATGAGAGACAGTGAGTTATCGGGCACAAGTCGCGAGCGCGCACTTGAAAGTCGCGAGTGCGTAGAGTGCAAAATGAGAGACAGTGAGTTCCCAGGCCAAATTCGCAAGCGCGCGATGAAGGTCGCGAGTGCTTACAGGCCAAGGGCCAAGTCGCGAGCGCGCACTTGAAAGTCGCGAGCGCGAGAAGTGCCAAATGAGAGGCAGAGAGTTTCAGGTGAAAGTCGCGAGCGCGCAAATGAAAGTCGTGAGCGCGTACAGTGCAAAATGAGAGTCAGTGAGTTTCAGGCACAAGTCGCGAGCTCTTCATGCAATTCACGCGCGCGCGCGTCGCGTTTTCCAGCCTGCACTATCTGTACTCTTTTGATCATATCTCTCAATATACAACTCCGATTTGAATGATTCAAAAACTCATGTAAAGCTAACACATAGAGGAACAAATAACTCTTCTATGACACTTCCTAATTCCATCATTAAATGGGGTCAAAATCAAGATGAAGTTACTGGTAAAATTTCCAGTACCAGTAACTCCCCTGTTTCAGCATAAACTCACTATTTACTTCATTTATTCAATACCTCCCCTGTTTTCTCACCATTACCAGTTCTCCCACTCAACATGAAGCAATATTGTCTCATTAGCAACACACCACACAATTTCTCATGCAAAGAAAATGGTAAATGAAAAGAGATATCACACCTTCACTTAACAAGCTTGGAATCTTCTTCTTAGCTTCCTTTTTCTTCTACCTTTGAGCTCACCTCTCCTATACATGAGAATTCTTATGAATCATCTAAAAATATCACCAATTGATTCAAGTATGAAATTCAAGAAGGTTTACTTACTTGGATAGAATAGAAGTTGAATTAATGTTTGAATCCCATTAACATCTTCACTACCATTAAAAGTGATGGAGAAAGGAAAGTGGAAGAGGAAAGTAGAGGAAGAAGATGAAGATAAGGATGAAGAAATGAAAATGAAATGGAACTCACGGGTAGTCTCTAGAATATCATGGATTTTTATGTGAAAATTACCAAATGGTACCTCAAGTGTCAAAATGGTACAACTTCCTACCTCAACTTTATATTTTAGTGCAAGCAAGTCCTAATCCTTATACTTTGATCTTTTTGTTTCCTTCAAGTAAGTCCACTTCTTCTCCTTATTTCATTCTAGCCCACACTAGACTCTAATGGCTCGAACCGGGTTTTGGATCAGCCCGACTCGACTCTAAGCAACGACTCGATTCAATAGAAAAATGGGACGTTACAGTTCCCCACACACATCACTCGACTTCAAGATTCCAGAGGAAGTTTGGTCAGGTAATCCTGTTGATTATTCGAATTTGAAAATTTTTGGATGTCCTGCATATGCACATGTAAATCAGGGAAAATTAGAACCTAGAGCTTGAAAATGCATATTTATTGGTTATGCATCTGGTGTGAAAGGGTATCGCTTGTGGTGTCCTGAACTTAAGAAAGTAATTATCAGTAGGGACGTTACTTTCAATGAAAATGTGCTAATTCTCCCTGGAAAAGAAACTGTCGGTTCTTCTTCTTCTGACACAGGTGTTTCAAAGAAAACCGAAGAGAAGGTGGAGCTTGAGTTTGAAATACCAACTCCTAGCAAGGAGAATATTTCCTCATCTCCGATCACAAAGGAGGTTCCTGATTCCACTGAACCAGATCGTCGTGAATACTATTCTATTGCCAGAGATAGACCCAGGAGAGAAATCAAATGGCCTGAAAGATATAATGAAGGGAATTTGGTTGCTTATGCTCTTACAATTGCAGAGGATACAGTTGAAGGTGGAGAACCTCACACATACTCTGAAGCAATCTCATGTCCTAATTCTTTTGAGTGGCAAGTTGCGATGCAAGAAGAAATTGAATCTCTACACAAGAATGATACTTGGCAGTTGGTGAAATTGCCAAAAGGCCAAAGAGTTGTAGGCTGTAAATGGATTTATAAGAAGAAAGAAGGCAATCCCGGAGTTGAAGATGCAAGATATAAAGCATGTTTAGTTGCTAAAGGCTACACTCAAAAACATGGTGTAGATTTTAATGAAGTGTTTTCTCCTGTTGTTCGTCATACTTCTATACGTGTACTTCTTGCCCTTGTTGCCTTGTAGGATCTTGAATTAGAACATCTTGATGTTAAGACTGCTTTCTTACATGGAGAGCTCGAGGAGCAGATTTATATGCAACAACAAGAAGGATTTGTTGTTCTTGGAAAAGAAGACTACGTTTGTCACTTGAAGAAGTCTCTTTATGGACTAAAACAGTCCCCGAGACAATGGTACAAAAGGTTTGATTCCTTTATGGTTGAACATGGGTATTGTCGTAGTCAGTATGATAATTGTGTTTATCACAAGAAGTTTTCAGATGGATCTTTTGTCTACTTATTGTTATATGTTGATGACATGCTAATTGCTGCTCCTGATAAGCCACTAATCAAAGAATTGAAAGATCAATTGAGCAGTGAATTTGAGATGAAAGATCTTGGTGCTGTAAAGAAAATTCTTGGTATGGAGATTCATAGAGACCGATCAGCTGGAAAATTGTATCTATCTCAAAGAAATTACATTGAGAAGGTTCTTGAGAGATTCAACATGAATAACTCAAAACCTGTGAGTACTCCTCTTGCAGCTCATTTTAAATTATCATCTAATTTTTGCCCTCAGTCTAATGAAGAGAAAGAGCAATTGTCACATGTGACCTATTCTAGTGCAGTTGGTAGTCTTATGTATGCTATGGTATGCACTAGACCTGATCTTGCGCAGACAGTTAGTGTTGTGAGCAGGTACATGAGTAATCCAGGTAAAGAACATTGACAAGCAGTTAAATGGATATTCCGCTACTTGAAAGGTTCTGTGGACACTGGATTGGTTTTTGATAGGAATAAGGTGACACCGAATATTGTTATTGGATATGTTGACTCTGATTATGCAGGTGGTCTTGATAAGAGAAGGTCTTTGTCAGGTTATGTATTTACTTTATGCAATTCTGCCATTAGCTGAAAAGCTAGCCTCCAGTCCATTGTGGCACTGTCAACTACGGAGACAGAATATATTGCAATCACTGAAGGAGTCAAAGAAGCAATCTAGTTAAGAGGTTTGGTTACTGATCTTGGTTTAACCCAAGATGTTGTTACTGTATTTTGTGATAGTCAAAGTGCTATTCATTTAACCAAAAATCAGATGTATCATGAAAGGACCAAGCACATTGATGTGAGGCAGTATTTTATTCGGGATGTTGTGGCAGATGGGAAGATCATCGTGAAGAAAATTGCTACAACTCATAATCCTGCGGATATGCTCACGAAACCAGTTCCAAATCTCAAGTTCAAGCATTGCTTGGACTTGATTGGTGTTCACCAATTCTAAAGGCCCTTTGGGGCATGACGAGAAAGGAATATGCACATCATTTTGTAAGGAGATCATCTTAGAATGTAAGTCAAGGTGGAGATTGTTAAAATTGCCTTAGAATTCTAAGATTCACACTTCTAGTCTTTTGGTGGCTAAGAAACATGTTTTTCATGGCTTATACTAGTCTTTTGGTGGCTTCAATGTTGGTTCACACTACTACTTTTTTGGTGGCTTCAATGTTGCTTCACACTACTAGTCCTTTGGTGGCTAAGAAAATTCAATGTTGGTTGGCAATGTTGGTGAGCTAACTTGGACTAGGATGGCACATCTTCAACAATGGAAGGAAGACTTGAAATTTGTTCACATGGTGATACACTTCTATATAAGGCAACCTTGCTTGGAGCAAATTCATATCATCCAACCAAGTGAAATTCATCCAAAAGAGAAATCCTCCAAGAGCATTTCTCTAAACTATCCACTCTCTTCATATACCACCTTTTCATTTATATACACACTCTTACCATATTCATTGAGTGTAGTGAGGTGTTATCTTGAGTGTATTTTGTGTGGGTGTAAAATCACTTGTATCTCCATATTTTTCATAATGCATTTACTTCTCTCTCGCCCCGTGGTTTTTTCCCTTTATATTGGAGGGTTTCCACATAAATTCTGTGTCTCTTCCATTTATTATTTTACTTCTCATTTTATCGTCAATTACCGAAACTAAATATTTATCCATTACTACGCTAAATTTCGCAACAGGAATAAAACATCATTTTTTAAAATAAAGAAAAAAAGTCATTTTCTTAAATCTTTTAAAAATTTTTTCTCAAGTATTTTCTTTTCCTTCAATGTTTTCCTCCCATTTTCAAACGAAAATGTTAAATTCTTGAAATTTTGACATTTTATTGAAAGTTCAATGTATGCTTTTCACAACGAAATTAATTTTATTTTTGAATGTTCCACATTGCGTTTGAAATTGACTCTTACCATGATTTATAAAGCATCAACAATTTCATCATATGTAAAAGAATCATCATTAGAGCATAAAGTTTCTTCCTTCTGCAGTTCTGCTATTAAATACATATTGGTTACTTCACATTGGATTTCTCACTCTTGAATTAATCGATGCATAATGGTTGTTGATTCAAGTTGATCCAGCATCATTAAGCATAAAATATCTGATTTATCCTTATATAGCCATGCAAAATGTTATTTATGTTCCAACTGAAAAATTGATATTATATCTGTATCTCTCTTCGTTAAATAACCCTAGACAAAATAATAAGTGGGTTACATTCCCTAATATACATACTAGGCTTTTGTTTTACTATTATTAATTGTTTCCCTTTCATTTTTTTATTTTTATTTAATATATATATATATATATGGTGACATTCATAATATATTTTTATATATTTTAATTTTGTAGGACAAATAATATAAATGTGTTATTTCAATTATGGTTTATTAGTACTCACTGCGAATGTTATATATTAGTTGTTTGAGCCAAAATAAATGGATGAGAGCTCTTAGCTTAAATGACACGTGTGTAGGTTGCCTAATTTGGATTTAGGGATTGGTCATAGAATCAATTCCTTCGTGTGTCATTTTTTTTTTAATTTGACAAAATTGTTAATTTAAATAAAAATCAAATGATGTGAATGCATATTTATCCAACTAAACATTAGCCTATTGGTAGTATTATAAAATTTTATTAGTTTTTTAAGTAAAATAAATATTGTGAGCTTACAAAACAAGTATATGCTTGCTATATTAGTTAATTGAAAATGTTGAACGATAATTTTTTTTTTTAATTCATTAGAGGCCTTTATGGGCCGAAATAATACTGCAGGCTACACGACAGAGGATAGCCCTCCACTTAACTCACCAAATTGGTCAAAACAATTATGGTTGAGAGGACTCAAACTCAAGACCTTCCGGTCCTCACATAAGTGAGAAGAACAACCAGACCACCACCTGGTTGGCATTGCTCCACGATAATTTGTTGGATAACAGAATTTAAGTTGTATAGATAGTACACTCACCAAACTTATGTAATTGAAGATTGTAGTAGATTTTTGAAAATTTTATTAAATGGGCAAATGATTTAAAGCATAATCTAACACGTATATAGTTTGAATGATTTATATACAAATAATGGTGCCATATTCCTTTCATAATATATTTTTATATATTTTAATTTCGTATGACAAATAATTTCGCATGACAAATAATACAAATGTGCTATTCCAATTAGGGTTCATTAATAACTACATCAAATGTTATATACTAGTTGTTTGGATCAAAATAAATGGATGAGGGCTCTTAGCTTGGATGACATAAGTGTAAGTTTCCTTATTTGGTTACAAAGAGTGGTCTTAGGATTGAACCCTTTGTATGTCATCTTCATAAATTTTGGTTTATTTTCAGTTTTTGGTTACTTATTTCTCAAAACTGTTTTTTTTGCGAAAATTATTTTTTCCTTTCTTTTAGTTCATGGTGTGAAAAATTCTTCCAATTATCAAATCTCTGTCTTATTAAGCCATTAAAGATTTTAGTTAATAATAAAAAAAATCTAAAAATACAAAATCTGAGAAAAAATAATTAAAAGTATTTCACACTTTAATTTTTAAGTTCAAAGTTAAATTAACTATTGATTATTATGTATACAATCAATTGAATAAAAATATAATATCCAAGTATTATAATAAATAAATAATACTAAATGACATTAGATTCATATAGATAGAGAAAATAATAATAAATATAAAAATAATACAAAATGGAGATGATATGGAATAAAAGCGTAGAATTTTAATAGAGATAATAAAACTAATACTTATATATTTTGGATAAATAAATGACATTTGAATGGAGAAAATAATAATAATAATAATAATACAACTTTATGAGAATAATTCTTATAAAAAATTAAAAAAAGAAGGAATATAGAATAAAAACAGAAAGCACAACAAAAATCATTATTTTGTGGTTTCACAAAATTTGTTTTTTTTTTTAAAAAAAAAAAACAGTTTTCTAAAAAGTAAAGAAAAAAAAATTAAACAAGTTTAAAAAAACAAGTTTTATTTATTTTTTAAGGAAAAAACGAAAAATAAAAAACTTAATCTAAAACAAACAACACTTTATTGCTAATTGTTGGTTTTGGCAAAAACATTTAATCCATTAATGATAAGTTATTAGCATTAATCTTTTTTCTTATAGCATTAATAATGATGACTATACTTCCCTCCAAAACTCATCTACTTTTCCTCCAATTTATCCCTTCAAAACCACCCGAGGCTATAAATGTCTTTTTAGATGCCATGATCCAAGATCATTACGAGCTATTTAGCACTATCTTTAATCAATATATCATTATATATCATTATATAACCAATAAAATGTTGGTTAGGGTGGTTAGCTATCTCAACCCTTGTAAGGATGAAAACACATGTTCAATTCTTGAGAAGCATGCTTGAGAAATTTTTAATAATATTTCTCTTTTCTTAATCACTACTTTCACTCTCTCATTTATTATTTAATGATGATTTGCTCTGTATTTTTATGAATTTTAATATTCAATTATGGCATTTGAAGAAATTTAACTATTTTGGCTACATTTTTATGAGTTTTGAAATAAGATTTAAGAATAAAAGTTCAATTACTTAAAATCAAACCAAAACAATTTAGCAACTTGAATCAAAATAAAATGAGTAAAACTAATTGACTTTGTAATTCAATTTTCTAATCTATTCTTAACCTTACCTGTATTTAACGTCTTATGCAAATTTGTTTTATTCTTATATACAATTAAACTTTTTTTTTAAAATTTTATATACGAATAAGAGATTTACAAATTTAAGAACCTCCAATATCTACATATTCCAACTATATTACCTAAATCATGATGGAGATAAAAGCTTACATTTTAAATTAACAAAAGAATGCAGTTATAACATAATCTAACCATTCAATTTGCAAAGTGCTTGTAACTTCTGATTTATGCATATTAAACATAATAGCTCTTTAAAAATTACTCTCCAATTTATGGCGTTTATGGCTTTTAACACAATAGTTCTCGATGTTCTCTTATAGATTTTATGATTTTAAACATAATAGTTATTTGATTCTATGACTTTTAAACACAATGACTTTTCGTGTTCTCTCTTATTATGATTTGTGAAATTTAAGGTTTTTATGATTTTAAAAATTATGACTTTAAAAAATAATAGCTTTTAGTATTTCTTTTGAGTTCTTAAGCTCTTGAATATTGTTGTTCATGTTCTTACTATTGTTTTCTCTTCTCGGATTTATTTTTTTCTTTTCTCGAAAAAATAATATACAACCTACGATTTATTTGAAGAGTGAAACTCTCTGAAATTTGAGCATTTGATATTGAAGATTTTGTAGAGAAAATGTCTCCCTTACCTCTCTGATTTATGGATGTTAAACATAATATCTCTTTAAACAATATTCTCTAATTTATGAACTTTATAGCTTTTAAACAAAAAATGACTCTTGATATTCTCTTATGATTTTTATGATTTTTAAGCAGAATAGCTCTTCATAAATTACCTCTCTCTGATTTATGAGTTCTATTGCCTTCAAATGCAATGACTTTTGATGTTATTTCTTATTATGATTTATATATTTTATAGCTTTATGACTGTTAAATAATGGCTTTTAACATTTTTTTATGAGTTTTATAACTCTTGAATATTATTGTTCATGTCCTTATTATTGTTTTCTCTTTTTGGATTTATTTTTTCTCTCTCGAAAAAAATACTACACAGTTGCATGAAGGACGAGAGACCGCTTAGAAGATTCGCAATGGGTAAAATTGATGGTGAGGGATACGTTGACACGATACACCACAAAACATTGTAAGAAATCACAAATAATAGCTTCTGGTCGATTGAAGCCTCAATAAAGAGGAGGAGATCATCCGCAAAAAAGAGATGTGAGATTTGAGGTCCCCTATGAGAGAAATGAAAGGGACACCAACCTCCATTCAGCACTGATTTATTAATACAATGCCCAGACGATAAATACCTAACACAAAGAGATATGGGGATATAGGATCCCCCTAGCAAATGCCTCTAGTAGGCTTAAAGGCTGCAGAAGCATACCCATTCCAAAGAATCTTCATATTGCAAGCACTAAGACACTTCAAGACTAAGATACTCTAATGTTGCGAAAAACTAGCCTTGTGGAGTGAGTCAATTACAAATTCCTATCTCAGCCAATCATAGGGTTTCTCTAGATCAATTTTAAGCACCATCCAGCCTTTATGATTGTTCTGCTGTTGCATCGAGTGAATAGCCTCCTAAAACAAAACAACATTATCATGAAGTTACCTACCAAGAATAAAGCTATTTTGTATAGGGGAGATCAGAGTAGGGAGGACCACTTTCATCCAATTAGCTAGAACATTTGTAATAATTCTAAAGCTAACGTTACATAGGCTAATCGGGCGAAATTGGGCAATACTTTCTGGGGTAATGACTTTCGAAATTAATGTTACTAAAACATCACAAACAACATTAGGAAGGATGCGATTACTAAGAAAATTTAGCATCATGTTAGTCACACCAGCACCAATAATATCTTAGGAACGTTGAAAAAAGGTTGCCATGGAGTTCAAAGCACCGCATACTTCCTTTGACGTGAAAGGTTGAAGGAGGAGGTCAATGTCAGCCGCTAAGAGAACTGGAAAAGCATGGGAAAACTGATCTTGCACTTCTGGGAACGAATTCTCTGAGTAATGATTCTTATAAAAATTAGTAGCCAATGGCATAAGCTCCTACTGATCCCAAATCCAATCTCCCACATTTGATTTAAGACCCAAAACCTTCTTCTTACACCCCTTAATAATAGCCGAGGAATGAAAGAAAGAGGTGTTTCATTCACCATCCAAAACCACCGCTCTCTGGATGTTTGGAACCACATCAATTCCTCTTGGTCAAGAATAGTCTCCAACTTCTTCAACTTGGTTTTTAGTTTGCGAAGGTCCATATGTAAAGAAGAAGCAAGATGTTCCTGAACTCCTTTAAGTCTTGCCATCAGACGTTGTTTCTGCTTGTAAATGTTACCAAAAACATCATGGTTCCAAGCACTTAATCTAGAGCTAAGAGAAGCTAAATTTTGGGGAACATCATGTTGCAAATTCCAATAGGCTTGAACAACCCTCCAACGGAGGGATTGACTGCAAGGAGCATTCTCATTAAACTGAATAAGAAGGGGATGATGATCTGAGGCCATCTAAAGCATATTTTAAATGCATACATTTATATTATTTTTTAATTAAAATATATCATTTGTAGCAATATAAAATGACAATTAGTATTGCTTATCTTAATAAAAAAAAAACTCTTATTATCGAGATAATTCAAAGCTGAGGCTTTTCATTCCTCACATAATAGTAATTAAATATGATTAAGTTAATACATAGATTAAGAGAATAAAAAATTTTCAAAAAATATGTAATTTTTGTTTTAATTATATATTAGTTTGATTCAAACTCATAAAATTTTGAAATTGAAGTGAAGAAACTTTTTCGTTTTGAAATAATTTTTTTTTTTAATTTTAAAATTGAGATGCAATGATATTTTTAATATAATTTTTATTTTTACAAACAAAGAAAAAAGATATATGGTATAAATTATTTTTTATAATATGAAAGGTGTAACAATATAAATTTTTTTTAACATTTTTAATTATTTTTTATTTGTGGAAATTTTGAGTTTTAAAATCCAATTTTTTTTTTTTAATTTGAGTTTGGGGCCGGGGCCCTCTGTACAGTTGAGTAGTGAAAGTACATATATCAGTCTAATACTATTAATTACAACTGACATAATTTAAAAATAATTTTTTAACTTGTTATTTATGTCTAATTTTCAATTAGATTTAATATGAACATTGATAAGAAATTATTTTACTATTATACAAATTTAAATTTAAATTATTTTTGAATTAATAGTCTTAAATTGAGGGAGGACCATGACGAAAGGCGTAGATCTACAGGGGCTTGAGGGGCCCTTGGCCACCCTAAAATACTTAAATAAACAAATTATTAAAAAAAATTATATTTTGATCGTTAAAAATATGAAAAAATTATACTTGATTTCCTAAAAGTTTAAAAAATTTGGTTTGACTCCTCAAAATAATTGTTATATAGCTCCATCCATGGCCATGGCTGAATTGTAACTTTTTGACAAATGAATGAACTATAACTTAATTATGGATATGAAACCGTTAGAGGGATATTATAACATAAAGGATTTTTATAAAGTTGAGAAAATTTTCCTTTTTGATTATACGCTAATAAAAGAGAAATATCAATCACAAAATATTAAATAAATTCACATACTAATAGAAAATTTTCTCCTGTTTTTTTTTTTTTTTTTAAAAAAAATGTAAATTCACATTTCATTATTATTTATTGGAGGCTAACAAGCTGGAATAATATCATGGTTATATAATAAGTGAAAACTCTCTCGTTTATTCATCAAATTGACCTAAATTCTCAAATTAATGGGATCTAAATCTGAGTTCTTTTACACTTCACATTAATGAAAAGCTAACCAGAACACACATGATTTACAAATTCATATTAGCTAATTTACATCATATCATGTTGTTTTGAAATATATTTTCATACGTTGATATAATAAAAAAATAGCAATTAATAAATTAACTTAAACTATGCTATGGAAATTTGGCCATGAAAAAATATAAATGATATCTGACATATGATTGTTGTTAAAACTCAATATATTTATGGTTGAAGATATTTTGAATAACTGTTTATCGTGAACATGTGTAATAATTAGTAATTTCGGTGAACTCTTATTCTGGTTAATCACAAAAGTTCAGTCGATTAATTAGGTCTTCATTTTCTTTAACTTTGACGTGATTAATAATCGAAATTAATTTGCTTAAAATTGAACAGATTATGGAGAAGAAGAATAACATAGAGAAAATGAAAAATCAAGTGCATTGATGATGAAAATGTAGAGACTCGTGTATACAATTGATCCTTAGCTAAGCTATATGCATGATTTCATCGCCAAAATTGTAACCACGCAGCCACATAAGCAGCTCTAAAACAAATATCTATAACCAAGCTCTAACAGACCAACTAAAAGATATTTTTGGGCTTTTGGTTTAGTGAAGGCCCAATGTTTTGGAATGGAATGTGGGCTTAAGTTGTGATATAAGTTCAAAAATGATTTGGTTAAATCCGATTAAATAAAAAACATATGGATGAAAAATATTCAGTTAAAAGGATGGACTAACAATGACAATATTGGACTAATTTCAACCTGAATCATACTTATATATAAGCAATTAGCTGGTGTTGATGGCTTCTCCTACACTTCTCTTTATATTTTCATTTGTTCGAATTGGATTGTTTCTCCCCTCAAATACATGGAAATGTTATAACTTTGAGGGGTGAGTAGCTTGAGATAATTTGATTAACCCTTCATTGAATTTCAGTTTTATATATCATATAATCTAAATACATCATACCTATGTGATGGAATCTATAATAAAGAATTTATAAGTTGGCTCAAAAAATTGTAATTTGCATTACGAATGGGATAGGTAAATTTAAAAAAGAAAGGCTCCTCAAAATTTCGATGAGTTTGACTTTTCACTAATTCTTTGATCCTATAATACAATTAGATAAAAAATGTGTACAATATTTAATCCAATGGAAAATAACTAAAAGTACTTATCTATACTTATTTGTCTACTATAATCACCAACACATAAAAACCACAAAACGTTTTCTTTAACCATGGTTTAACATAAAGTATTTTTAAAAAACATCAAGTAAATGGTAAAACTCCTGCACCCCTGAGTTGTAAGAGCTGTCCCATCACGGCGAGCCAGCTTCACTATACCACATAAGAACCTCAAGCTATTGGGATGGAGCTAACTGATGGTGATGTCATAGCCGTTGAAAAAAGACTTCAACGGCTCGGATAAGGGTAGCCGAACTTCAGATCGAAAATCTTCTTCATATAACATAATAGACTCGTTATTCAAAGGTTTGTTTACCCTCACATATTTAGAGGGGCGAACTAACTTATATTCTAGTGTGATAATGTACATAGAGCAGATATTAAGAAGCTTGCCCTCATCAATGTTGGAAGGAACATCAGCAATCCTAATATTCTCTTTTCTATCTCTTGCTTCGCCCACTCCAGACTCAACATTCTCGGTGTTCTCATCCTCGGACTAATCTACCAGAACCCGAACACCCTCATCACTGGATGAACTTATGACCCCGATAGAAATGGATGAAAAACAAAGCAAAAATTATAGAACTTACTGAAACAAAGTAGACTAAAGAGAGAAAGGTAACACTTCTAGAGAGAGACACTCCAGAAATTAGAAACGAGCAAGTGAGTAAAATGAAAGGAAGGAAGAGCTATATATAGGGAGATGGGACACTAAACAGTCGCTCCCATTTAATGAAGCACCTTTTGGAGTTCCCTAGGAAAATGGACCGTCACCTTGTTCCTACAAATAGAGCCATTTTCTTTTGAAGCAAGAAGCTTGGATAAAGAGCCTCTATACTAGGGAAAATACATATATAATATAATATAAAAATAATGATATATCTATGTGCATGTGTGCAACATATTGTTTAAAAAAAAACACAAACACATGTCGATATCCTCTTTGGACATAAATGACCAAATAATTAAGGGGGGACTACTAATAATATATAATAATAAAATATATAAAAAAGTGACGAAAATTTGGGCTAAATTTTGTAAAGAAAATAAAAAAAAGACCAAAACGTTTTTCAAGGGATGTCCCAACTCGTTGGAATTCAACATATGAATTATTAAATAAGTCTTTTCATATAAAGAATTATTGTGCATTTTTATTACTAATAATATTGAAGAAATTAATTTATATCCACAAAATTGAGAGATTTGTGCAAAAATTTTGGATATTTTAAAAATTTTTAATGATGCTACATATAAATTTAGTGGGGTTTATTATCACATATCTCATTTGTTTTTGCCTATATGCATTAATATTGTTAGTGCACTTCAAGAATTTGAAAATAATGATTTATTACAAAATTGAGTTTTATCAATGAAAAAAAAATGGTTATCTTATTTTAAAAATATACTACTCCTTTTTCTTGTTGCTTGTGTATTTGATGCTAGATGTAAATTTGAAATTTTATCTAAATATTTGACTCTTTGTTATGAAATATTAAATCTTGATATAGAAGATAGTGTTAGTATAAATGTAGTATTGCATGAAGTTAGAAAAAATATTATAGAATTATATACTGAATTTGTTGAAAAATCTAGTTCATCTACTTCTTCTAATTCTTCTCAATTTAATTCCCAATCATTTCCAACTAAAAAGATAAGTGTTGGTGTTGTTGAACATATATTACTACGAAGACAAAAAAGATCTAGGGGATCCGGTTATTTTCCCGAATTCGATAATTATCTTACCACTTCTTTCGAGTTTGGTGATAGTTTTGCAGATAATAATTTTCCAGTTCTAGATTACTGGAGTCGTCACGCCAATATATTCTCAACCCTTTCACTAATTGCAAAACAAGTTTTAGCAGTTCCGGTCGCCACTGTTGCGGTTGAACAAGCTTTTAGCCAATGAGTAAACATACTTGATAAAACACGATCTAGTATGACACCCGATTCACTAGAAGCACAATCATGTGTGAATGATTGGAGCAAGGTCGAACTAAGAGCACAAGAGAATATCAAAGAAAATGAAGATTTATCTGATCTTTACGATAGGTCCTCAACGGGAACATCAACCGGTGGTGGAAATAACGACTAAGGTAAAAGGGGTAAAATTGGTACAAGGTAAGGAGGAACTACGTGGGATTTGATTCCTCTAAACCCCAAGAGGATACGTAGGGAACTTAATTTTTGGAAAAAAATTAAGTTCAAGCCATTTTTTTTTTTTAAAATTAAGTTCCATCTTTTTTATACAAAAAATAAATTAAGTTGAAGACTTTTTTTTAAAAAAAATAAATTAAGTTCAAGTCTTTTAAAAAAAAATTAAATTCAAGCATTTTTTTAATTTTTTAAGGGTATTTTTTAGAAATTATTTCATAAATTTTTAAATTTTAAATTTGAAGACAAATGTTCTTTACTTTTTTATTTCACAATTATGCGATTCGCTGAAAATCGGTCGGAACCGTCGAGTTTGGAACTGTTAAGGAACCGGAACCGGAACCAGAAGCGTAACCGGAATTGTCAATTTCAGGTTCAATTCGAGTTCCAAATTTTTTAGAACCGAAACCGTGGCCACCCCTATCTAGGAGGACTCCGAGTGTAAGCAAAAACACCACAACAACTACCCTAGATCTGGGGGCGACCAGTAAGCAGCAAAGGAGATTATCTAATTTTGATACTCCTCTCTCGTAGGTGTTTAAGAAGTCAAGTTAGCAGGTTTGTTGCGATCGCTAGCTTCAAGACCATCACCGGTGCCTTTGTCGAAGAACTTCGACTGTAATGCTTACTGTCAGTATCACTAGGGCAACAGTCACACTACCGACCAATGTTTGCGGTTGAGACATGAAATCCAGATTCTCATTGATGAGGGTAAGGTAACAGATCCAGAAAAATCTAGGTTGAACACAAGAACCAATCCATTGCCAAACTTTCGCAATGTGCCGCCTCCTAAAAATCTTTATATGGTTGAATCTGGCAAGATTCCTGAGAAGGTGATGGTCGAGTTTGAAGAGGAGGAAGAAAGAGAGAGAACAACTGTTGGAACAGATCTTTGTAATGGTCCTGAATGTGTGGGACAATAGTGATGAAGAATGGTTAAACCATAATGAAGAGTGGGTTGGCAAAGAAGATGACTTTTTAGTGAATCCTAATATTTTGGATGTTTGGAGTAGTGAGGAAGAAGAAGAAGCTAAACCGGTGAACCATATGACCCGTAATGGTCAAATCTATCAGTTTAATATGAGCAAGGTTGGAGCAAAAAATGAGAAAGCTAGCCCATCGATCATACCAAAAAAAGATGATGTAGATGGCGCATTAATCAAACAATTGAAAGAACCCATGCTAATGTGAGCATGTAAGACTTACTCATCTCTTCCAAGAAACACCGAGAGGCTTCTCTTAAAGCTATGGTCGAGATTCCGATCTCATCATCCATTTCTACTGCTGATTTTGTGGGGTTGGTCCAACATGACCCCCTTAAAATCACTTTTGTTTGATAACAAGCTTCCTCCCAAAGGAAGGAATCACACCAAAGCCTTGTTTATTAAAGCTAAAGTTAGAGGAAGAATATTTGGTAATGTCATGATTGATTATGGGCCAACTTTTAATGTTTGTCTATTAAAACTTTTGCCAAAGTTCAAGTTAGAAGCAGCAGATTTGGATCCTTCTGATGTTGTCATCCGGGCTTATGATGATTCGAAGAGACAGGTACAAGGTATATTTAAGACTATTGTAAAGGTGGGGCTGATTGAGAAAGAAATAGAATTTATAGTTATTGACATCCCCCAACTTTTGCCTTGCTACTTGGGCGCCCATAGTACCATTCTTTGGGAGGTGCGCCATCTACGCTACACTAGAAAATCAAGTTTTCATTTAATGGTGAGGTCATCACTATTCCTACTGATGATGAGAGAAGTGTAGCTACATTGAATATTGATAAGTAAGTCACTCTTCCATGGACAGGCTTCCTGTAACATCCTCTTGAGTTGAGTCGGGTTGAACCAAACCTGGTTGGGGTAGAATGGATGATAAGTGGACTTATTTGCATGGAAAGTTTAGGACTTGTTTGCCTCCAAACATATAGCTTGGGTAGTAAGTTGTAGCCTTTGTATACTTGAGGTACCAATTAGAGAGTTTACACAGCCAAATCACTTCTTCTAGAGTCTACCCGTTCCTATCATTTTCACTTTCCTATTTTCACGTTTTTCATTTTCTTCTTACGTTTCCCTTCCATTTCCTTGCACTTTTCATGCAAGTTACGCAGTAAGTCCACTCCAAGTAAGTAGAATTCCTTGAAGTTATATGTTATTCACTCTTTAATTGAGTTATATTGGAGATGAGTTATGAGAATTCTTGTGTATAGGAGAAGAAAGTTCAAAGGTAGCAGAAAAGAGAAGCTAAAACAGAGCCCCAGCTTTGTGGCAAGACAGGTTTGATATCTCTTGTTATTTCCCATGTTCTTTGCATGAAACATTGTGTGGAGTGTTGCTCATGAGATCATATGTTGCTTATTGTGGAGTGAGAGGATTGAAAATGATGTGAAAACAGGGGATGGAATGAGTTTATGAACCAGAGTTTGCTGGAAATTTTACCAGCAACTTCATCTTGATTTTGACCCCAGTAAATGATGGAACTAGGAATTGTCATAGAAGAGTTATTTGTTCCTCTATGTGTTATCTTTACGTGGGCTTTTGAATCACTCAATTTGAAGTTGTATATTGAGAGTTATGGCCAAAAGAACACAGACTGCACAATCTGGAAACACGTCGCGGGCCCGCGCGGTCTGGAAAGCAAGTCGCGCTCGCGACTTTCACATGCGCGGTCGCGACTTTGGCCAAAAACTCTCTGACTCTCAAATGGCACATCTCGCGCTCGCGACTTTCACATGCGCGGTCGCGACTTCGGCCAGAAGCTCTCTGACTCTCAGTTTGCGCATTTCGCGCTCGCGACTTGTGCTGCGCGGTCGCGACTTGAGCCAGAAACCTCTCTGACTCTCGATTGCACTTCTCGCGCTCATGAGGTTTGAAGACGCGCTCGCGACTTCTCCCTGGGAAGCATCTCGCGCTCGCGACTTTTCCCTGCGCGCTCGCGACTTGTGTTTTCATGCATTTTGGACTTCATTTTCTATACAATTACATTCCTTTGCTCAACATGCATGCATCCAATCATTGTAAAACAAAAATATAATATAAGAACATGGATTAAAACAACATGTAAGCATTTATATGGTGTGAAATCAAATCAATATGATGAACTATGACGTTGTGAAACCATTTATGTGCTATTGTGTTACATTGTTGACATGCTAATCTTAAGCTCCATTGAGGTTAGGTAGAAACCATGTAGATAAGGCTATGTCGCGACATAGAATAGCAGATCTGCGCCCCATACAGTTTGGAACTCCGGCTACAGGCCGTTGAGTGGATATGATTAAACCGTGCGGTGCAAATCCGGTTAGGGGCACCAAAACGGACAATATTGGCATAGGCGAATCCGGTTCGGGGCCTATAGCATACAGTTTCATCCAGTTTCATACAGTTTATCTTATCACTTCGGTTTCACTATAACCTTATGGAGCCATACAGATATTTTAACTTGCTATTGCATGAATCAGACAGTAAAATAAACAGTAAGAAAGATCATCAAGGTGAAATGAAAGTCGTATGTTATGTGTGATTATATGTACTTACATAATTCTTTCTGCATATATGTGTGCTTAATTATGTCTTTCTATATTGAGATATCCACTGAGCTGTAATAGCTCAGTGAGTTACCTGTTTAACTCGCAGGTTTTGAGACTGGTCTATAGAGCGACAGCGTATAACTGCAGCAGTTCATCTATAGAAGACACGGTCTTCAGGGTAGCTCCCTATTTTGATATGTATCTTTTATTATTCTTTCATGGCATGTACAGGGCACACAGTTGGGCCCATCTCATTTTGAACACTTGTATAATGTATATAAATATTCAGTACACTAGTAATGTAAACGACATCGGTATATATATATAAATATTCAGTATTATGATATCAGCATGTCTAATCATACAGTCAACCAGTGTTGTAGCATCTCGACTCGGTTCATTCGGGTTAACGGGTGGACCGGGAAGGGGTGTTACAAATTTTGGTATCAGAGCCCTCGGTTTAATTTCCCCGGGCTTGAATGCATAAGTCAGTATATGTACATGCCATGACTACCCTGATGAACTAAGCAGTTGTTATTATTTTAGGAGGATGTCTCAGGAAGGTGAAAGTGAGTCACACGCCTCCAGAACAGTGGAGGGTGAGGCTCCAGCAGCACCAGGTCAAGCTAGAACAGTGGAGGGTGAGGCTTCAAGAGCACTAGGTCAAGAGGTGCTGTTAAAACAACTTGCAGATACTTTTCGACAGATTGCAGGGGTGATGCCTCAAGCACCAGTAGTGGTGGAGAGAGAGAGAAAACCCCCATTGGAGAAGCTTAGAAAATATGGTGCAAAGGAATTCAAAGCGAGCAAAGATGATAGTCCCGAAGTAGCTGAGTATTGGCTAGATGGGACATCGAGAGTCCTAGAACAATTGCAGTGTACAGCCGAAGACAAGTTGATTTGTGCCACTTCATTGCTGATAGAGGAGGCATATACATGGTGGACCACTGTGCAACAGAGAGTAACAGCAGATCAGCGTACTTGGCAATTCTTCTTGGATGAATTCAAGAAGAAGTTCATTACCGAGGCTTACCTAGATGCGAGAAGGAAAGAATTCTTATACCTGCGACAGAACAGAATGTCTGTAGCTGAATACGAAAGAGAATTTACTAGACTCAGCAGGTATGGTAAGCAGATAGTGGCTACAGAAGCCGAAAGGTGTAAGAAGTTTCAAGAAGGCTTGAATGATGAGATTCAGATGGGAGTGGTAGCTTCCAGATTCAGAGAATTCTCAGCCTTGGTAGAGGCAGCTCAAGAGATAGAGCGAATACAGGCCAATCAGCGTTCTAGACGCCAGCGGTCTCAGCAGAGAAGAGACCAGACTCAGAGTGCACCCAGTACACATCAGCCGGAGAGCAAGAAATTCAGAGGTGCAAGTAGTTCATCTGGTTCTAGGCCTCCTTTTAGTCAAGGCTTAGTCAGGGGCACTAATATGCCAGCAGCATCAGTGGTGGCTAGTTCTACCAGTGGGAGTCGAGGTTCAGGCAGAGGTTCTGGTAGAGGCACTGGTACAGGTGCAGAGTCAGCCGGTTATACTTCGTCACCTTGTGAGCATTGTGGCAGACGACATGGTGGAGATTGTTGGTTGGTGACTGGTAAATGTTGGACATGCGGAGCCTCAGACCATCAGAAGAAGGATTGTCCTAAAAGGGCAAGAGTTCCTACACCGTTCATAGCAGGCCGAGGTCGAGGCGAAACCTCCGAAGTGCAGAGACAGCAGTCAGAGACTATGGACAGGCCTGAGACCAGGGGTCCAGCCAGGGTTTATGCCATGCGAGCCAGAGAAGATGAGGAAGCTCCAGATGTCATAGTTGGTGAGTTTTCTTTATGTGATCATGGAGTTTATGCTTTAATTGATCCTGGCTCATCTCATTCATACATTAGTGTGCCTACACCCTGGGTTAAAGGGTTAGCGGTTGCACATGTGGGTCAGGGTATGTTGGTTACCAATCCATTAGGAGATGTAGTAACAACTCATACAGTGATCAAAGACTGTCCAATTGTTATTCATGGAAAGGAATTTCCAGGAGATCTTATGGAGTTGCCATTTAGAGAATTTGATGTTATTTTGGGTATGGATTGGCTATCTAGACATAATGCTCTAGTTGATTGTGCAAAGAAAAGGGTGACATTATATACACCAGCAGGGGAAGAGATTACAGTAGTTGGGAAGCGGCGAGATTTTTTGAGTAATGTGATATCAACCATAACAGCAAAGAGATTAATTCAGAAGGGTTGTGAAGCATACTTGGTATGTGCATTACACGCAGAGAAAGAAAAGTCGAAAGTGGAAGACATACCAACAGTGTGTGATTATCCAGATATATTTCCAGATGAGTTACCAGGGTTACCACCAAGGAGGGAAGTGGAGTTTACCATAGATGTCTATCCTGGAGCAGCACCAGTATCTATTGCACCTTACAGAATGGCACCAGCAGAGTTAAAAGAGTTAAAGATTCAGCTGCAGGAGTTATTGGATAAAGGCTTTATCAGACCCAGTGTAGCACCTTGGGGAGCACCAGTGTTATTCGTCAAGAAGAAAGATGGATCACTCAGACTGTGCATTGATTATAGACAGCTGAATAAACTGACAATCAAGAATAAGTATCCATTGCCTCGAATCGACGATTTGTTTGATCAGTTAAAAGGTGCAGGTATGTTTTCTAAGATCGACCTCAGGTCGGGATATCATCAGTTGCGTATAAAGGAAGAAGATATCGCTAAGACTGCATTCAGGACCCGATATGGTCACTTTGAATTTTTAGTAATGTCATTCGGTCTCACAAATGCACCGGCGGTTTTCATGGATCTCATGAACCGCGTATGTCATTCATACCTGGATCAGTTTGTGGTGGTGTTTATAGATGACATTTTGGTCTACTCCAGAGACAGGGCAGAACATGATAAGCATTTACGGATTGTACTTCAGACATTGAGAGATAAACAGCTGTATGCTAAGCTCAGTAAGTGTGAGTTTTGGCTAGAAGAAGTTTCTTTCTTAGGACATGTGGTGTCATCGGAGGGTATCAGAGTGGATCCTAAGAAGATTGAAGCTATTGTTGATTGGAGACCACCCAGAAATGTCACAGAAGTTCGAAGTTTTCTGGGTTTAGCCGGTTATTACAGAAGGTTTGTAAAAGGATTCTCCATCATTGCATCACCTTTAACAAGACTATTGAAAAAAGAGGTTGTATTTCAATGGGATGCTAGATGTCAGCAGAGTTTTGACACTTTGAAGAGAAAGTTGACTGAAGCACTAGTGTTAACTCAGCCAGTGTCAGGTAAAGACTTTGAGATTTACAGTGATGCCTCTCATACTGGGTTGGGATGTGTACTCATGCAAGATAAGAAAGTGGTCGCCTATGTCTCCAGACAATTGAAACCACATGAGTTGAATTATCCAACCCATGATTTAGAACTGGCAGCCATTGTTCTAGCATTCAAAGTATGGCGGCATTATCTGTATGGTGAAAAGTGTTACATTTACACAGATCATCAGAGTTTAAAGTACTTACCAACACAGAAGGACTTGAATTCAAGACAACGGAAGTGGATGCAGATTCTGGCTAATTATGATTATGTCATTAATTATCATCCGGGCAAGGCTAATGTGGTAGCAGATGCCCTTAGCCGGAAATCCTTGTATGCTTTGAGCTTAATGAGAATTAGTATGGAGTTACAACAGCAAGGAGCTATTCTCGCACAGATGCAAGTACAACCATCTTGGCTTCAGGAAGTTGCAGAAGCACAGAAGAAAGATGCACAAATAGCCCTATGGGTTAAACAAGTCCAGGCAGATCATGGTGGAAAATTTAGATTGGATAGCAATGGAGTTTTGTTTTATGCAGATAGAATTGTTGTACCACAGACAGGGGAGGTCAGACAAAAGATTCTGCATGAAGCTCATAACAGTCCATATACAATGCATCCAGGTAGCACCAAGATGTATCAAGATTTGAAGAAAGGCTACTGGTGGCCAGGCATGAAGAGAGACATCGGAGATGTTGTAACAAGATGTTTAACATGTCAACAAGTAAAAGCAGAACATCAACTGCCATCCGGGTTACTTCATCCCATAATAGTGCCAACATGGAAATGGGATCAGATCACGATGGACTTTGTTACTGGCTTACCTCAGACACAGCGGAAGCATGATGCAGTATGGGTAATTGTGGACAGATTAACCAAGTCTGCTCATTTCCTACCAGTTAAGACGGACTATTCTCTGGACAAGTTAGCAGAAATTTATGTTAGTGAGATAGTTCGACTACATGGAGTTCCATCATCCATTATCTCTGATCGTGATCCAAGGTTTACATCGAAGTTCTGGGGTAAACTTCAAGAGGCATTAGGAACGAAACTGCATTTCAGCACTGCATTTCATCTGCAGACAGATGGGCAATCAGAGAGAGTGATTCAAATCCTGGAAGACATGTTGAGATCATGTGTTATTGAATTTGAAGGCAGTTGGGACAAATATGTATCTCTCATGGAGTTTGCCTACAACAACAGCTATCAAGCGAGCATCAAGATGGCACCCTATGAAGCATTGTATGGTAGAAGATGCAGAACACCTGTATGTTGGACAGAACTTAGTGAGAAGAAGATTTTGGGTCCAGATTTGGTGAGAGACACAGAAGAGAAAGTAGAAATCATCAGAAGACGGCTGAAGGAAGCAAGTGATCGACAAAAATCCTATGCGGATTTAAAGAGAAAAGACATTGAGTATTCAGTTGGGGATAAAGTATTTTTGAAGGTTTCACCATGGAAGAAGATCCTAAGGTTTGGACAAAAGGGTAAGCTAAGTCCTAGGTTCATTGGTCCATACGAGATTGTTGAACGCGTAGGACCATTAGCCTATCGCCTAGCATTACCTCCAACCTTAGATCGAATCCATAATGTATTTCATGTATCCATGTTGAGAAGATACAGATCAGACCCCTCACATGTGTTATCAGCAGACGAGATTGAAATTCAGCCGGATCTCACGTATGAAGAAGAACCAGTTCAGATCCTAGCCAAAGAAACTAAAGAATTGCGGAACAAGAAAATAGCATTGGTGAAAGTTCTTTGGAGGAATCATAAGACAGAAGAAGCAACTTGGGAATCAGAAGAAACCATGCGACAACAATATCCGCATTTGTTTACAACAGGTAAACTTCGGGACGAAGTTTTTATTTAGAAGGGGAGAACTGTAACATCCTCTTGAGTTGAGTCGGGTTGAACCAAACCTGGTTGGGGTAGAATGGATGATAAGTGGACTTATTTGCATGGAAAGTTTAGGACTTGTTTGCCTCCAAACATATAGCTTGGGTAGTAAGTTGTAGCCTTTGTATACTTGAGGTACCAATTAGAGAGTTTACACAGCCAAATCACTTCTTCTAGAGTCTACCCGTTCCTATCATTTTCACTTTCCTATTTTCACGTTTTTCATTTTCTTCTTACGTTTCCCTTCCATTTCCTTGCACTTTTCATGCAAGTTACGCAGTAAGTCCACTCCAAGTAAGTAGAATTCCTTGAAGTTATATGTTATTCACTCTTTAATTGAGTTATATTGGAGATGAGTTATGAGAATTCTTGTGTATAGGAGAAGAAAGTTCAAAGGTAGCAGAAAAGAGAAGCTAAAACAGAGCCCCAGCTTTGTGGCAAGACAGGTTTGATATCTCTTGTTATTTCCCATGTTCTTTGCATGAAACATTGTGTGGAGTGTTGCTCATGAGATCATATGTTGCTTATTGTGGAGTGAGAGGATTGAAAATGATGTGAAAACAGGGGATGGAATGAGTTTATGAACCAGAGTTTGCTGGAAATTTTACCAGCAACTTCATCTTGATTTTGACCCCAGTAAATGATGGAACTAGGAATTGTCATAGAAGAGTTATTTGTTCCTCTATGTGTTATCTTTACGTGGGCTTTTGAATCACTCAATTTGAAGTTGTATATTGAGAGTTATGGCCAAAAGAACACAGACTGCACAATCTGGAAACACGTCGCGCGCCCGCGCGGTCTGGAAAGCAAGTCGCGCTCGTGACTTTCACATGCGCGGTCGCGACTTTGGCCAAAAACTCTCTGACTCTCAAATGGCACATCTCGTGCTCGCGACTTTCACATGCGCGGTCGCGACTTCGGCCAGAAGCTCTCTGACTCTCAGTTTGCGCATTTCGTGCTCGCGAACTCCACAAGCGCGCTCGCGACTTGTGCTGCGCGGTCGCGACTTGAGCCAGAAACCTCTCTGACTCTCGATTGCACTTCTCGCGCTCGCGAGGTTTGAAGACACGCTCGCGACTTCTCCCTGGGAAGCATCTCACGCTCGCGACTTTTCCCTGCGCGCTCGCGACTTGTGTTTTCATGCATTTTGGACTTCATTTTCTATACAATTACATTCCTTTGCTCAACATGCATGCATCCAATCATTGTAAAACAAAAATATAATATAAGAACATGGATTAAAACAACATGTAAGCATTTATATGGTGTGAAATCAAATCAATATGATGAACTATGACGTTGTGAAACCATTTATGTGCTATTGTGTTACATTGTTGACATGCTAATCTTAAGCTCCATTGAGGTTAGGTAGAAACCATGTAGATAAGGCTATGTCGCGACATAGAATAGCAGATCTGCGCCCCATACAGTTTGGAACTCCGGCTACAGGCCGTTGAGTGGATATGATTAAACCGTGCGGTGCAAATCCGGTTAGGGGCACCAAAACGGACAATATTGGCATAGGCGAATCCGGTTCGGGGCCTATAGCATACAGTTTCATCCAGTTTCATACAGTTTATCTTATCACTTCGGTTTCACTATAACCTTATGGAGCCATACAGATATTTTAACTTGCTATTGCATGAATCAGACAGTAAAATAAACAGTAAGAAAGATCATCAAGGTAAAATGAAAGTCGTATGTTATGTGTGATTATATGTACTTACATAATTCTTTCTGCATATATGTGTGCTTAATTATGTCTTTCTATATTGAGATATCCACTGAGCTGTAATAGCTCAGCGAGTTACCTGTTTAACTCGCAGGTTTTGAGACTGGTCTATAGAGCGACAGCGTACAACTGCAGCAGTTCATCTGTAGAAGACACGGTCTTCAGGGTAGCTCCCTATTTTGATATGTATCTTTTATTATTCTTTCATGGCATGTACAGGGCACACAGTTGGGCCCATCTCATTTTGAACACTTGTATAATGTATATAAATATTCAGTACACTAGTAATGTAAACGGCATCAGTATATATATATAAATATTCAGTATTATGATATCAGCATGTCTAATCATACAGTCAACCAGTGTTGTAGCATCTCGACTCGGTTCATTCGGGTTAACGGGTGGACTGGGAAGGGGTGTTACAACTTCCAGAGTGCATCTCTGAGTATAGACATGGGGCCCGCTATTTTCAACATCATGAAGAAAATGAACTTTTAAGAAGCAAAAGGACTGGGAAAGAACCAAGAATGTATCACAGAATTACCAAAAATTCACACCCAGAGGAACCACCTAAGCCTGGGTTTTGAACATGGAAGCACATCGAAGAAAACACTTTGCTGGTTAGACATGGATGGACGTTTCGCCCGTTCGAGTGAGCATTCCTCTCCATGTCCAATGATAGAGCCTTTTGAGCATAATGGGAAGATATACACAGGCCTACAGATTTTTTCAGATGTTATTGAAGTCCTTGCAATTGAGCCTAGAGGACGAGATCTTGAGAAGAAGGAAGAAGAGAAAGAACAAGAAGAAGAGGGGGTTGAAGGGTCGAAGGCAGCCGAGGAAGAGAATAAGAAGGAGGAGCAAGTTGTTAAACAAGGAGAAGAAGAAGGGAATAAAAGGGCAAGTACCGAAGAAGAAGTTGAGAACCCTGTGGATCAAGTGCTCAAAGCGATCTGAGCCTGCATTGAGGAAAGCTTTGAAGAAGCTGAAACCCCTTCTGATGTTGTGATTTTTATTAATGATGAATCTAAGTGTAATGAACTTTCCATGCTTTTTAACGAAATGAACTTCAATTTTTCTTACTTGTTTGATGTCTTTCTTGATGGTTCCATTCATCAAATAGATAAGCTCATACGCATATTTGACATTAACTCATCATGTATGCTTGAGTTTAATATTGACACAAAAGATAACCCACTGAATTTGTTAATTGTATCAAACCTAACGCCAAAATTAAACATAAAATTTCAAAGTCTACTCATGGACAAGAAAGAGGCCTTCGCATGGAGCTATAAGGACATGCCTAGAATAGATAGGTCTATAACTAAGCACACAATTCCACTGTATCCTAGGGCCAAGCCAATGAAATAGAAGAGGAGAAGATTAAGACTAGAATGGGTTGAGAAAATCAAAGAAGAAGTGACCAAGCAGATAGACGCATGATTTTTAAAAGTGGTTCACTATCCAGAGTGGCTAGAAAATATAGTCACAGTTCCTAAGAAGGAGGGGCGGGTCAGAATGTTTGTGGATTATAGAGATTTGAATAAAGCATCATCGAAAGATGATTTTATCCTTCCTCACTTCGATATCCTGATAGACAGTGAAGTAATGATGGGATGCTACTCCATTATGGATGGGCTTTCAGGATATAATCAGATTCTCATAGCACTACTAGACAAGGCCAAGACAACTTTTGTGATAAAGTTCGAAACTTTCTGCTATCGGGTGATGTTGTTTGGTTTAAGGAACGCAGGGGCCACATACCAAAGGATGGCTACTACATAATTTCATGACATGATCCATAAAGAGTTAGAGGTTCATATCGATGATATGATTGTCATGACTAAGACATTAGAGGAGCATCCATCGGCTCTAGAGCAGTTCATGGACAAATGATCAAATACAAGCTACGGCTAAACCCAAAGAAGTTTGTATTTAGGGTAACTTCAGGAAAGATGCTAGAATTCATAGTGAGTCCGAAAGGAATAGAGATTGATTCAGACAAAATCAAGGCAATCCAAGAGATGGAGCCACCTAAGATAGAGAAGCAAGTGAGAAGCTTTCTGGGAAAGATTCAATATATCAACTGGTTTATATGAAAGTTGTCTATTATATGTAATCCAATTTTCAGGCTGTTAAGAATAGATTAACCAATAAAGTGGAATGATCACTGCCAAATAACTTTCGATAAGATCAAGGAATATTTATCAAGTCCCCCAATTTTATTCCCACCAAAGCTAGGGAAATCACTAATTCTGTACTTGACAGTGGATGATACTGGGATTGGAGTCATGTTAGCACAAGCTGATGAAGCGGGTGTTGAAAAAGCAGCGTACTACTTGAGCAAAAAGCTTATTCCATTGAACAAAAGTATAACTTGATCGGAAAAAAACTTGTTTAGCAATGGTATGGGCAAACAGGAAACTTCGACACTACTTTTGGTCTTATAAGGTTATAGCAGTTTCAAGAATGGATCCGGTTAAGTATCTGTATGGAACACTAGCACTGGTGGGAAAACTGGCAAGATGGTTAATCATATTATCAAAATTTGATATTGAGTATGCCATGAAGAAAACCGTCAAAGGGCGAGAGTTGCAGATTTTCCAGCACCAAATCAGTTGAAGATAATGAGCAATTGGAGATTGATTCCCCGATGAACATTTGAACTTAATAGAGAAGAAAGGATGGAAGCTCTACTTTGATGGTTCAGCTCATAGCAAAGGAGTCGGAGTAGGCGTCTTGTGAGAATCTCCACAAGAAGAAGTTATCCCAATGTTGACAAGATTACGATTTGCAGTTATGAATAACATGGCAGAATATGAGGCCTGTTTATTTGGGTTAGAAGCTCTAATTGCCGTTGAAATTGAAAAAGTTAAAGTCATTAGTGATTCAAAAATGGTAAATGAGCACGCAAACGGAAATTGGGGAGTCAAAGAAAACAGGTTGAAGCCCTATATTGACTAGCTGCACATTGTTACTCAAAACTTTAAGAGCGTAACCTTCATGCACATAAGCAGAATGAACAATCGAGTTTCAGATGCTTTAGCAAATTTAGCATCAACTTGGGAAGAGATATCAGCCATGCCTAAGAAGCCGTTTGTGATGTCTTCGGGTAGTATCCTATGCTATGAAGGAGAAAGGATTCTGGATATAGAGGAAAAGGATCGGTCATGGTTTTATGATGTCCTGCAGTGGATGATTAAGAGGGTTTATCCTGATTCAGCTACTAAAGATGACAGAAGAGCTCTACAACATTTGCATTATAGTTTGCAGTCTTGGACGGTTAGTTGTGCAAAAGAATATCAGGTGGGGTATTATTGAGATGTGTATCGAAGAAAGAAGCTGAACAGATTATGGAACAGATCCATGTAGGGGTTTGCGACACCCATATGAACGGAAAAGCACTACCTAAGAAGATTCTCAGACAAGGATTCTTTTGGTCGATAATGGAAAAGGATTGTATTTCTTTTGTGAAAGATGCTGCGAATGCCAAATTCACGAAGACTTAAGTCACATTCCACCTTCAGAACCACATCCTTCTATTTTGACATGGCCATTTGTAGCTTGTGGAATAGATATCATTGGTAAAATTTCACCACCTGCTTCTAATGGATATGAATTCATAATGGTGGCAGTGGACTATTTCTCAAGATGGGTCAAGGCAGAATCCTTGAAGGACAGTAGCGCCAAGCAAATGACTAAATTCATTGAAAAGAACATGATCTGTAGATATGGGATCCGCCGTCATATAGTGACAAATAATGGAGTTCAGTTCCAAGCAGAAGTGAGGGCACTATTGGAGAAGTATGGAATTAAGCATCATAAAATCTTCACCATATCGTCGACAAGCAAATGGGGCAATGAAAGCCGCAAACAAGAGCATCAAGAAAATACTGAGAAAAATGGCAGAAAATCCTCGAGATTGGGCAAGTAAGCTACAACATGATTTATGGGGCTATAGAACCATTGCCAAATCTGCAAATGGGGTAACTCCTTATTCCCTAGTCTACGAAATGGAAGTCGTGCCACCAACAGAAATAGAAGTGCAATCCTTGTGGATAATGATGGAATCTAAGATTCCAGAATGTCAATGGGCCGAGAATCACTATAAAAAATTATCACTCCTGGATGAAAAGAGACTTGATGCCTGATTCACGGATCAATTGTATAAAAGGAGAATAGCTAAGCACTTCAATAGAAGAGTTCATCCGGAACTACTTAGAGTAAGAGATTTGGTCCTAAAACAGATGCGGCCAAACATTCATGACCCAAGGGGGAAATTCAAGCCTAACTGGGAAGGTGCGTTTATGATCAAGAAAATATTTTCAAAAGGTGCAATGGAGCTATTAGACATAGAAGGCAATGAATTCACAGATCTGATCAATGTGGATAGACTGAAGAAATTTTATATATAAATCAAAACATTCATGCAAAGCCCAATCAATAAAATTCACCTTTTGTGTTCCTATTAACTTCAAAGCTCAAAGGTTGCTATGTTAAGTTTTTGTTAATGTGCAAATGATGTGAATCTACACTGGTGACATAGAATAGCGGGAAATATATCAAGCATTTTCAAGCAAAAGACATTTCATTCATAATAAGTGCATACATTCATATAATTGCACTGTCAATAATTGTCTAGTACATGTCATTATAAAGAAAGATATGAGCATCTAGATGCCAGGTCCTAATAGAAATCTAGTAGTCAATAAATCAGCCTACTCCGAATCAGCACTGACTTCATAATAGGCCTACAGCCATGAGCGGTACAACTCTAAAGAAGAGGTATCGGCCACATCAGAATTGGTTACAGTTGTACGACTATGCCAAGTGGAAGTAAAGCGAGACAAAAATCGCTGAGTAATAAGTCCACCCTCGAACCAAGTGTAATCAGGGACAGCCTGATGGTGACCATACAGCCTAACTACACAGCTGGGGAAATAAGCCACCGCCATAGTTAGTTCGCACAGGGGCACACAGAGCATGTAAGAAGAAACTGTGACTCACTCAATGTACCACCAGGGGCAAGTCCATCTGACGCCCTCAGCAGTGAGATCTTGAAAGATAGTAGTCCATTCATTGACGGTATCCCTGGTCAAGCGACAATGGCTCCGAAAATAGACTCTTGGTCTGTAATCAAACATTAGATGGTCCGATGGTGGGTCAATCACTTGAAGCTTCTCAAAAGCCCATAACTGCAAATGCATTCAAAAAAAAAAGAAAAAAAAAAAAGAGAAAAAGCTCATTAAATAAAAAACCCACAAGGGCGACTTAAGCAAAAGTTAGAGCAATATATAAAAAAGTAGCTCGTTAAGTCGAAAACCCGCAAAGGGCGGCTTAAGTAAAAGTTAGAGCAAATAAAAATAATAATAATATGAAGATGGATGAAAATGCATTTACGAGCGGTAGAAGCAGGCTCCACATTGGACCCAATACTGAGCTAGAGTCCCAAGCGTGATCCCCCAGCCAAATGAATGTCTCAGCTAGAATGAATGAAAACAACGTGCGTCACCAAGCCATTTGCTCAACTATAGACACCAACCGAAGGCTGCCATAGCCGTAATGCCTCTAAGTAATAAGTATTGGCTTAGAATGCAGAAGCAGACAAGTGGATCCCAGTACGGGCTAGTGCGGTCCATACTTAGTGCACGGTCTACAAGCGATCGTAGGGGCACGACATTAGCTTCGAAGTCATAAGTTGGAATCTCATAAGCCAAAAAACCAAATACAGGCAGAATCATCAAACCAAGGTCAATATCCAGCCGGGGCACCGCAAGAATCTCTTTAGTCATGTGTATCCTCTAAGAAATGATGTTGAACTCCTCAAATAATGGACAAATCTCAAAGTTGTTATGACAAAATAGGTTGTCCGAAGGATCGAAATGGTTAATCAACCATTGCAACAGTCCAGTTGGACCCAAATGTTCCGAGAGTAGCTCAGCCCGTTGAGTTCAAAAGGTAAAAGCAAATCCCAGTCTTCCTGGTTGAAACTGCAGAACAATGCTTCAAATGCAAGTGTGAAGGACCGATCTATGAAGAATGTTGAAGAAATAAAGAGTTTGGGGAAGTTGTTGAGTTGAAACTTTGTATGGAAAGGGAGAAATATGCTTCTAAAGCGTGTGGGAGTGTTATGGGCTTTTATAGCAATAATAAAAGGACAAGCTTGACAGCTGGCTGCCACTGCAGCACTAGTGGCACACACCACTACGTGTGACGCAGGGCACAGATGAAGTGGCGCATGTCATTAGGTAGCAGACAGTTGGAATATTCATTGTTTTGTTGCACTTTTGACTTTCAGATTTGACAAGCAGTGTAAACATCAGTTATAAAGCAAAAACGCACCCTAACCACTCAGAAACATGTAAAGAAGTTGGCATTTGCCTTCATATAAATGAAAATATCTGTTTCTTTATAAAAGACTATTCTCCAAACTAGGTCCTGAATACAAAAAAGGGAAAAGAGAAAGAAAATGGGCTAGGGCAGCCAGCTTAAGACTCATAGGAAGCCATCTCCTTCGAATCATTACTGTCGGACTCCTCGGTCTCTTCAACGATAACCAGCCTACGACCAGCTCGCTTGCCTCGCTACAACTCTGGGCCTCAGCCGCTGGAGGCGCATGCTAGTTCTCTGCATACGTTTATAAACATTAGTAATTGCATTTCATGCATACATGGCATATGCATTGTATAGTTTTCTCTGTTTTGCTCTTTTTAACACATACAGATACATGCTCGCCTGAGAGCCTCGCCACCGTTAACTTGAGGAGCGCTGCTTCGTACTGCTTGCACACTTCATTATAATCAGCAACATACATCTATAACATCAGCCAGAGGCAGCCAAAAAGCACACAAAATAATACAAAAATGTTGTCAAGAAAAGAGAAAATAAAGCTTATGTGGGTGTAGTCTGGAATTGTCCGATAAGGGCTCACAAGATGGGTCTCCACCATGCCCTATGTTGGTAGAGGTGGAGGTGGTGATGGTAGGCTGAATTAATGATAGGTAAGGGTTTTAAGCATTAAATGAGGTTAGGATAGTCATGTTCAAGCATTTGCCACTTTGGCATGATGAGGTGAATTAAATGTTAGGTCAAAAAAGTTTTTAGCTAGGCAAAAGTGGGTTACATAGAGTTCTAATATATTTCGATTGTCCACGTTATTAGGAGACACCGAATTAAATCGAGACACTCAATTAATAGTACTTTTCATTCAAACACCAAAAATAACATTATCACATCATTAATCATCAACTTTATCGTCATCATCATCACATAATATGAACACATTGGAGGAGACTCAACCATCCTCATAATATATATATATATATATATATATATATATATATATATATATATATATATATATATATATATATATATATATAGTAGAATACATAAATTCACCCTTGAACTCTCTTATTTTAATCTTGTGACACCGCCAACGTTTACTTTGATCCATTAAATATTTCAACTTATAAAACTGCATTTATTAAATACTTTAATTTTTTCAAAATTATTTAATTGAATATTTTAACTTGCAAATATAGATCAATTAATAACTTATTAAAAATTTAAAATTTATGAAAATTTATTGTTCCAAAAGTCATGATAACTATATATCAAGTTGACATTTTACAGATAAAAGCCAAAAATCCTAAAAATTATTAATATTAGTGTCGAAAAGTGTATTATATTATCAAAATTTATAAGTTCAAGTACATAATATGTCATCTGCATAATTAGGAGTGCCACAAGATTAAAATTGTAAAGTTTAGAGGTGAATTTATGTATTCAGCCAATATTTATTACATATCAATTAAGTTCTAGGTGATTACAAAACTGCTAAATTGTTTAACAGATATCAAAGAGAAATCGTATACGTAAAATAAAGAAGCCGCAGTTGAGGGAAACAAATGTTGGACTTCCAGTTGACATCCTCTTTCTGGAATATGAAAAAATTTAGTAAGGGTGTGCGCCATCTTCACTTCATCTTTTTTTTTTTTTTTTTTTCCCTCTTTTTTATTGATTAAAGTATTTGACGCGGTTGATGATTTTGGTATGCTATGCTTCATCGAGCAGTTAAAAAAGGCATGTGAGCCTGGAGGACCTAAAATCAATTTGGAATGTTAAGCCCATTTCTGAATCAAAATACTAACTAAAAATTCATTGAGTAGTGGAATATATAAATAATAAAAATCAAGTGGCTAAGCAAAGAGAATATATTTAAAGAATATTCTTTCGTCCTTAAAAAGATATTTCATCTTTCCTTTTAATTTGATTCAAAATATAGTCTACTTTTTTTTTTTTTTTTGCATTATAATTAATCATTAAATTGTTTATTATATCTTTGTTAAATTTTATCTTGTTTTTTATAACCTTCATTAATTTTTATTTATTATTCTAATATAATAATTGCTCATGTGTTATTTAAGATAGGCATAATAGAAAAATTATATAAATAAAATTATTCTTTAACCATAACAATTGCTATTTTTTTAATCTATATGAAAATAAAAAGTGAATTATCTTTTTGAGACGTAGGGAATAAATAAAAAGTGAAGAAAAGCTTACAAAATCTATCATCTCTAAGTTTATACTTCTCTTCATATTTAAAAAAAAAAAAAAAAAAGAATAAAAGGAAAATTATGAGTTAAAAATTAAGAGAAAACAAAAGTTTATCTTGAAGTTCTATCAAGCATCATAAAATTAGAGAGAAATTACGGATTTGATTTATTGAGATTTATCCAAAATAAATAAGAGGAATTTGAAATTTTTTTTTTTTTTGGGAGAGTTCAAAATAAGGAATCAAAATGGATGAAGAATCAAGAACAAGAGAGAAAAAGAGAGGAAATTGATATGAAGAGATAGAAAGAAGAGGAAAAAGAGCACGTCCTTTAGATAAAGTCATATTGGCATCAAAAAACAACTCCTCCACTCTCATTGAAGAGATTGAAATCACTCTTCATTTTTCAGCGTGACGAGGTGGAAGATTATTATTAGAAATTTTAAATTCAATGGAATAATAGTGCCCCGCAAACTTAGGGGTACAACAGAGTTAATTCTGTAAACTTGGTGAACAAATTTATGAATTAGGCTAAATCCATGTACCTTATGCAACATTCCCATAATTCTATCATATTGCCTTTTTGTCAGTTAAGTCCTTGGTCAATTACAGTTCAGTTATTTATTTTATTTATAGCATCAACTAAGATGACTTTGGAAACTATTAAATTCATTAGAAGAACTAAACTTGAGAAACTATTTAATTCAATTTAAAAAAAAAAAAAAAAAGATAGACTCGTGCAATTTTTTTTTTCTTTTGGAGGAAGATAGACTTGTATAATTGAATTTAATTTGGTATATTCTATTCCAGATGGAAGTTTCAATTTAAAATATGAAATTCAAAATAAAATGTATTTTTTAAAAATTTATATATGACTTATAACTTGTAAAATAAATGCCATCTTTCAATCCATTTTCTTAACTTTTTATTTCTAATTTTAATTATACTAGTATTTCTTTTAATGTGTGTTGCACATTATTTATACTCGTTGATAAATTAATATAAATAATTTTTAAGAAAACAACAATCCTACTTAATTTAAATATTAATATTTTTTTGAAATTTTTTATTTATTAAGAAACAAAGTTCTAGAATTTTAAAAAACAGAATTTTAACATAATAAGAATGGAATAAAAATTTTCGTTCCACATAATAGAATGGGAATGCATTGTTAGTCTTAAGATATTTTAAAACAGGATTAAAATAATGTCATTCCAATCCAATCTAACTGAATTATATCTCTAGATCAGGTATGGAAGCGATGTGGATAGTAATTAAAAATAATGTCATTCCAATCATGTCTTTCTTACCCACTCCACTCCGTTTAAAGATGATATAAATAATTATAAGTGAGTTTGTAACGGACACAGATAGTGAAATTGCTACCTGTTATGGATATAGATAGCGTATGAGTATAAGTCTTTAGATACCTATTACCCACTATATTAAATGGGTTTGACAGTGAGTACCCATAAATATCTTATCCATTATTAGTAAAAACTGTATTTTAAATAAATTCGAATTTAAGAGTTGCGGATATCCTACCAATATAAAAGTACTTTAAACGAATTTTGAACAGATACGAGTAATAAAAAAATTTAAACGGGTTTGAATATAGATACTTAAATGGATATTTAAATAAATTTAGAATGTTTAAATTTTGAACAGATACGAGTAATAAAAAAATTTAAACGGGTTTGAATATAGATACTTAAATGGATATTTAAATAAATTTAGAATGAATACGGATAGTAAAATTTTAAATGAATATGGATACGAATAGCTTAAAATTCGCGAGTATCTGCCTCGCTATCCCTACTCTAGATAAACTTATAAATTTTATCAAACTTGAAGGAATAATTTTCAGTTTTCCCTTGAAACTTTTCTATATTTTCAATCTCATCTAAAAATGAAATTAATCTCAAACCTAAAAAAGGGCGTAAGACTACTCATCAAAACAACCAAAATTAAAGGAAAAAAAAAAAAAAAAAAGAATTCTAATTATCTAAGTGCATGCAACTAGTAGAAGCTCCCAGACACATTTATTCATCATAAGCTCTTGTAAACCGAGGACACAATTAAAACTCTCGGGCAGGGGGAAAAATTCCTGCTTGAAATCAATTAGACTTAACAACCCTAGATGAGACCCCCAAATAAAGGAAAAATTTGCTTATGGTATACACAAATACCCCCTAACCAAAATGCTTGAGCTTCTAAACAGTGATCAGTTGGCAGAATCATATGGATTGCACCTCAAAAGAACAAAAATTAGAACTTTAAGTGACCTCATTGCAACAAATTAATTTTTAGTGATTGCAATAGAACTGAGGTCTAAGTTTAGTGACCACTGGTACAATTTATTTGTGCAATTTCTTACAAACAATTAGACCCATGAAAACTGAAGGCAGACAAACTTAGACCAATAAATTCCAATCCATTTGTTCGAAAGCATTGCACTTCCTTTCATAATCCTAATGTATCAAAGGTGGCAAATTCATAAAATATACCTTTTCAAGGATAGCTATCCATACTAGAGCAGATTTGGAATCTCATTATCAATATTTGCAGAGTAGGTTAACTCCGAGAATATATGCAAAAAGCCTGCCATCCGCCATTTCTTGTAGCACGCAAGACAGGTAAATGCTAATTCGTAAATAATGTAATCATGGTGTTGGTCCTGTTGGATTGTGAGCTTCTATATCAACATGCCGAATACCGGGAACAAGCTCTTGTATCTCCTTTTCAAGCCTATCGACTTCACTTCCTAAAGCAGTAACTACTTCCTCACCTGCAAGGGGAGCCCACTTATTTGAACAGATGCAACAGCTGAACGAAAAAATTAAATTTGCAAGAGTGAAATGTACCATAGTTTGACATCATCTTGAGCAATGCAGTGTCATCCTTCTCCTTGGCAGCTTCACGAAACTGCATAGAACCAATTCTAGTTACATATGCATAACGACATCCACCGGATTAGAAATTCATGTGGTTTTGCCTTTCATTTCAGACCTTCAACGAGCAGCCAATACCACACACATGTAAAAGCAAAGAACAACCTCGGAATATTATAGATGAAATATCTAGAAGGATAAAACATAAAAGAAAAACCTACTCACAAACTATAACTTGTTTTTGGATTGATTAAGAGATGGATGTTATATTAGCAGATGGTGACTTTTGGCGCTTTTACCCATTATAGTATGTATAATTTTTTGGATCTAGTTAATGGGGGAGCTATTTTCATTGAATGCTTCTAGGGTTCAAATATACAAATCTTATCTCATAAAAAACTATGAAAATAATAATTAAAATTGCCTATTAAAAATTATAAAATTTTTGTTCATATGGTTTTTTGAATTAATATTTAACTTACATGTCTAATACTAAATAATGTTAACTGCCAGCAAGGAAAAAATTATCATCTCCACATGATAAGAACTTATTATGTAAAAGTTGACAGATAGGCACTCACTGTTGATTAAAGCCATCAGAATCAAACAAACCCTAGAGCCCTTAGTTGTTAATTGGTTAATTAGCTAGAAGATATCGTCACTCTAAGAGCCCTATAATAATAAAGAGGAAAAAAAAAAAAAAAAACAGAAGCAATTAGATGTAATCAAATTCAGTCCTGAATAAACAGATCATTTTTCTCTATCTTTGTCTCATAGCACATGGTGAACATGTTTCCTCACCGCACAACACTCACTACAATACATCATAGCTTGTCAAATTGCATGCTATAAAATTCTCCCCTTGACGTAGTATGGGATTCGTCTCACACTTATATGCTTCATGCATCTTGCTTTAATCTAAAAATAGACATCCTCACTACTCATATTTTAGTAATAGAGTCCACATAATTTAAGTGTGCCTTGTTAGACTTAAATGGCTTCTAGGCTATACACACTTCAATTAGCATATATCCTCTTGGATGCAGTTTTTCAACACACATGACCGAAACAAAAAGATAAATGCATGAGACCAACCCTTTATGTTATCCAACAATCGTAGAGAACATTCTTATCATGCCAGATGTTTAAATACTAGAGACTATCCTTTAATACATATCATTTTCATTCAAAAATTTCCCATTTAATACCTCTTGAGACTCCATCACGTGCCTTCTCTAAATCTATACATACCATAAGGAAGAACTTTTCTTCTCTTAAAACTTCTCTATCGACCCTCTTATAAAAGATATTGCCTCGACAACCATCTTCTTGGCAGAAAACCTAAATAGGCTTCTGGAGGTATGTTGAAATCCTTGTAATTAATATTGATTTACTATCCTAGTTAGCTAGACTTTCCTAGTTAATTATTTTCCTATTCTAGAGAAATCCTTGTATATAAATTACCTAGTGTAGGGATTGTAGAAAACACACAATAGAAAGGAATACAAAATTTTGTCCTTCAATTTCTTCATGGTATCGAGTGATTGCCGTGAATTTTTCAGCAATGATTCTCGTTTGAGATTGGTTTGAGATACACACAGCACCGGCAGGAGTAAGAGTTGGTCATCACCGCCCACCTCAGAAGGAAGAGCGACCACCAATCGGCTCTCCGTCCAGACAACGTCACCGTCTGACCACGCACGTGTGCACACGCGCCGCCAGAAGTTTCTGGCTATTCTTCACGCGCCGGCATATGCAACTGTTTCCAGCAAGCTCCGTTGAGGTTTTTTGTTTCGGCAGCCTCGATTTGGTGTTGCGACTTTGACCTACTGGTCCTTGCTCCAATTTTGCCTTTTTGGAATTTTTCCCCTTTTTGGGCTTATTTCCACTACTACCGTCCATTTGTGTTTTTTTAATCTGCCAATACCAGCTATCAATATTTTTTATTCTGGTAGTATGGGTAACAGAAAGAAGATAGATATGGGTTTTCACTCAGAACGTCCTTCATTCAGAAAGTCCTTCACTTCAGATTAGTCCGGTGAAGTTAGATGGAACAAATTACCTAGCTTGGTCTCGATTCTATTTATTATTCATCGAAGCTAGAGGTTCGCAGTGATACCTTGATGGTGGAGCGACAAAACCAAATTCGAAAGATCCGGGCTTTAACAAGTGGAAACCTGAGAATTCCCTTATTATGTCTTGGCAAATAAATTCCATGCAGTCAACTATTTCCCAAGGATATTTGCTCCTTGATACAGCTAAGAAGATATGGGATGCCACTTCACAAACTTATTCACAAACTGGAAACTATGCTCAGAGATATGAATTGCGACAGAAAGTTCATGAGACAAAGCAGGGAGATCTGACTATCGCTCAGTATTTTGTTGAACTTAGTGGGTTGTGGCAGGAACTGGATTATTACCAGGATTTTCAAGCAAATTGTCCTACTGATGTAACTCAAGTTCAGAAGTTGATTGAAGTAGAACGTGTATATGATTTTCTGGCTGGCCTAAATAACGAGTATGATCAGATTCATGTTCAAGTTCTTGGACGAACCCTTGCCTATCTTTTGCAACAAGCATACTACTTTGTACAACGAGGAGACTAGGAGTGTCATGGTTCACAGGCCTATGGTTGATAAAGCAGGATTGATTGCTAATTCTACAAGAGAACAAATACAGCCTACGCAACTAAGGGGCATGGAGGGAAACGTGTTAATTCTTCTAGACCACAAACACATATATCTGATGGTGAAGCTTTATCTGAGGAACCGTCTACTGTTGGTAGCTTTTCTCATAAGGAAATTCAATCCTTAAAATGATTCTTGTCACAACTTGATTCTTCCTCAACTCAAACTATGGCTTCTGATTTTGTCAATTCAGGTAATGCTTTTCTTACTTTCCTTGCTAAAATTGCAAAACCCTCTTGGGTTATAGATTCAGGAGCAAACAAACATACAATGGGCTCTATAAAACATTTCCTCACATATTCTAAATATCAAGGCACTGACAAAATCAGTATTGCGGATGGCTCCTTAGTACCTATTGTTGGCACAGGTTCTATTGATTGTACTCTCAATATTAATCTCTCCTCTATTCTTCATGTTTCTAGATTTCCTGTTAATCTCTTATCTGTTAGCTTAATCACAAAAGCACTTAATTGCAAAGTAACCTTTTATCCTACTCATTCTATATTTCATGAGTTGAACATAGGGAGACCGATTGGTAAGGGTAGCTTGCGTGATGGACTGTATCTGTTGGATGACGTGTGTCGTTTTTTAAATTCGGGTACTGTTAAGGATTAGTTGTAAATAGAGTTCTATTAGGAGTTAGATTCCTAATTAGTTTATGATTTGTATTCCTAAATAGCTAGGTAGCATAGAAATTCCTTATATATAGACCTATGTAATTGATTGATGAGATACAAGAAATATAATTACAATATATTCTCTCAACATAGTATCAGAGCCTTCCATTCGAAAAAAAAAAAAAGAGAAATTTCCCGAAACTTCCCTTCCGAGAAGTCATTGCCACCTAGGAAGCCTTTCTAGGGTTAGTATTTTGTCCCACCACCGACCTCAGGATATTCTCCAGCCGCTGATCAGCGCCTCCCCAGAATCCGGTTGCCGGATTCCAAGTGAATGGCCCCCACGCGTCACCTCTTTCTTTTTGTTCTGGCTCATGCGTTGGCGCATGTCCAGTGGTCTTTTTCACTCTGGTTCCTCTCTTCGGCGTTGACTTGAAGCTGTGTTGCGAATCTGTTGCATCTGTGTTGGGCAGTCTTCTGCTACTGTTGTTGCTTTAATTTGCTGAGGAAACCTATCTTTTCCCTTGTTGTGACAATTGTTTTAGGTATTTTTCGGTCATTTTCTAGTGATTCCTTATTGCATTAGGGTTTGGTACTGCACCTTTGCTCTGCAGTTATGGGTATTCTGCTTTTGAACCTTCTCCTTTGTCGAGAGCAGTACAACCCCAGTGAGTTGCATTGTGTTCTTGGCCTTCAGTGGTGCGCTCCGTTTGCCAGATTTTCCTTTGCTGCATTTCTAAATATCTGCGCTACTGGGCTTCCTCTTTGAGACATTGATTATGGAAGCTTGAAACAGCCCTGTGAGTTGTTTTCTGGTTCAATGAGATTTGTTTCGACAACCTAAGTGTGTTGTCTTAATTCTGCTACTACTATTTGGTTTGGGATTCTATATTGCTATAATGAAGCGGGTACAGTTGCTGAATATGGTATTGTGCTTTGCTGAAAGTAGTAGTTTGTAACAAGTTGAGCATGATTAACATCTACGCTCCAACTTGAGGGGGAGTGTTAAGGATTAGTTGTAAATAGAGTTCTATTAAGAGTTAGATTCCTAATTAGTTTATGATTTGTATTCCTAAATAGCTAGGTAGCATAGAAATTCTTTATATATAGACCTATGTAATCGATTGATGAGATACAAAAAATACAATTACAATATATTCTCTCAACAGGTACCAATCAAGCTTTGTTAGGAACTTCTAGAAATCCTTCCGGTGAGGTTATTCAATGGCATTAGAGATTAGGACATCCTTCTTTATCTGTTTTAGGACGTTTATTTCCCACTTTGTTTACTAAGTGTGATTTTGATTTATTAGTATGTGATGCTTGTGAACTTGCCAAACACACTAGGCATTCTTATTCTCCAATTAATAATAAAAGTTTGGTACATTTTTCTACTATTCATTCTGATGTATGGGTGCTACTAAAACTATCTCCCTTTCTGGTCATAGATGGTCTGTGACCTTTATTGATTGTTGCACTAGATTGACTTGGGTTTATTTGATGAAAGCAAAAGATGAAGTTTTTTTGTGTTTTTAGAACTTCCATAAAATTATTTGTACTTAGTTTGATGTGCATGTTAAAATCCTAATTGATAATGGTACTGAATACATAAATGCAAATTTCGTACCTATTTAGATTCTAACGGTATCATACATCAAACTAGTCGTGTCAATACTAGTGCTCAAAATGAATAGCTGAAAGGAAAAATAGGCATTTACTGGAAGTAGCTAGGTGGTCTCTTATATTTTCTATGAATCTTCCTAAACCATATTGGGAGGATGCTATTTTGACTGCTGCTTACATTATTAATCATATGCCTCTTCGTACTTTAAACTTTAAAACTCCATTAGAGATTCTTGAAGGGAAAAACTCTTATCTTGTACCTCCTAAAGTTTTTGGCTATGTTTATTTTGTTCATCAGAACAATCTAGGCAAATTAGATCCTCGAGCTTTGAAGTGTGTGTTTGTTGGCCACTCTAATACTCAAAAGGGATACAAATGTTATTATCCTCCTTCGAGAAAATACTTTGTGAGCATGAATGTTACCTTTAGGGAATTTGAATCTTATTTTCCTTCCCAGTCACCTCTTCAAGGGGAGAAATGTCAGATGGAAGAGGTGATGGATAATTCTGTGGAGATTCCTTTCAAATGGGAGATTCCTACAGACATAGATAATAAGAAAGACCAACCAACAGAAACTCTAGGAAGATTGGATAGACTTGATTTGAAAACCTACACACAGCAGGGTAATACAAATACAACCATAGAGCATGAAACCTCTGCTCAACCGTCCTCTCCAAATTTAGGTCCTGAAAATACAGAAGAACAACAATCTGGTGAGTCTTCTTTAATCCCTGTTGATTCTGATCCTAATCCTGATTCTAATCCCTCTGATAATGACCTTGATATTCCTATTGCTCTTAGAAAATGAGTTAGAACATGCACTAAACACCCAATGTCCCATTTTATCTCCTATAATGCTCTGTCCTCCTCCTATAGAGCCTTTGTTTTGTCTGTTTCTATAAAATAGGATTGGCAAGAGGCATCACAAGACTCGAGATGGAGGGCTGCAATAGTTGAGGAGATGAAAGCTTTGGCAAAAAATGAGACATGCGATCTTGTAATTCTTCCACTAGGAAAAAAAGCCAGTTGGATGTAAATAGGTGTTCACAGTTAAACATAGGGCAAATGGTTCAATTGAGAGGTACAAGGTTAGATTGATAGCCAAAGGGTTCAGTCAGACCTATGGGGTTAATTACCAGAAGACGTTTGCCCCTGTAGCTAAAATGAACACTATCAGAATTTTATTGTCTTGTGCAGACTGGGAGTTACATCAATTTGATGTTAAAAATGCCTTTCTATATGGCGATTTAAAAGAAGAGGTGTATATGGATCTTCCTTCTAGATTTGCTGATGACAAGACTAGAGGGAAAGTTTGCAAGCTCAATAAGTCATTATTATGGGCTGAAGCAGTCACCAAGAGCATGGTTTGAAAGATTTAGCAAAGCCATGTTTTCTTTTGGGTACATTCAAAGCGATGTGGATCATACCTTGTTCATTAAACACCATACAGGTAAGACCACATTACTTATTGTTTATGTTGATGATATAGTGGTGACATGGAATAATGAAGAAGAAATGACTCACTTGAGAAATTTATTAGCTAGGGAGTTTAGGATTAAGGATTTGCGAAAGTTGAGATATTTTCTTGGAATAGAAGTTGCTAGATCTGAAAAAAGAATTTTTATCTCCCAAAGGAAGTACATTGTTGATCTCCTTAAGGAAACTGGTATGTTGGGATGTAAGCCTGCAGAATCACCTATTGAAGCTAATCATAAGCTTCAAGCTAGAGTGGGAAGTCCGGTTGATGTAGGCAGGTATCAGAGATTGATTGGGAAACTGATTTATTTTTCCCATACTAGACTAGATATTGCCTATATTATTAGTCTAGTGAGTCAGTACATACATGACCCTTGGGAGTCTCACTTAGAAAATGTGCATCAAATTTTGAGATATTTAAAATCAGCCCCAGGTAGAGGATTGTTATTTTCTAAACATGGCCATTTGAAAATAAAAGGCTACACAGATGCAAACTGGGTTGGTTCCCTTGATGACAGAAGATCAACCTCAGTATATTGTGTTTTTCTCGGTGGAAACTTGATCATATGGAGAAGCAAGAAACAAACTGTTGTTGCTAGGTCCAGTGCAGAAGCTGAGTATAGAGCTATGACACAAGGAATCTGTGAACTCCTATGGTTGCATAGAGTGATGAGAGAATTAAAGTTGTTCGAAGCAACAGATATATCCTTGTTTTGTGATAGTAAAGCAGCCATAAGTATAGTGAATAATCCAATCCAGCATGATTGAACTAAACACGTAGAGATTGATCGTCACTTTATAAAAGAGTAGATAGTTGAAGGTTCCATAAATTTCCTATGTGGCTTCAAAAGAACAACTGGCTGATGTTTTCACAAAGGGTTTGAGTAGCAAGTTGTTTCATCCTTTGGTTTGCAAGTTGGGCATGTGTAATATCTTTGCACCAACTTGAGGGGAAGTGTTGAAATCCTTGTAATTAATATTGATTTACTTTTCCAGTTAGCTAAACTTTCCCGGTTAATTATTTTCCTATTCTAGAGAAATTCTTGTATACAAATTACCTAGTGTAGGGATTGTAGATAACACACAATAGAAAGGAATACAAAACTCTATCCTTTAATTTCTTCAAGGTAATTGCCACATCTTTAGATATATTCAAAGCTTCGTTATGTGGCCTCATGAGCTTCAAAGTTCTAAAATTTGAGGAACATTGCACATATCCCTTACTTGTATTTATCTTTTTTTATTTTTGGTTTGTAGGATGGTATTCAAGTAAGACCTTTTCAACAATGGCGATTTCAAGTTTCAAACCATTGACCTTGCATGTAAAATTCGCTCAAGGAAGCAACCGCTTGGTATATCTCTTACCTTTAAAGATATGAATATAGGACTCCTCTAACTCATTGAGAATTTTCTTCAATATCGAAATCTTATTAAATAGAGTCAAAAAACACCATTCCTATCTCAATTGCAACTAAAATGAGAATCCCATCCAACCCACAAGTTGTGCCCTTTTTCATCTTCTTCAAAGCATCTTAAAATTCCTCCAACACAACAATGACATGCAACTCAATTCGACTGTGCAACATAATAATTACACTAGAATGTAGACTTGAAATGAGAAAAGTATTTTTGTAGCCTATTACTAGAGCAACAGAGGTTTTTAAAATTTTAGGACACAGACGATCTCACTACAACCATGTTATTAGGCTAGGGATTTGCTTTCATGTGAAAATTTACAAGGTATAATGATTAATGAGGTAAGGTTTTCACCTCAAAACTAAGCTTAAAAAGGAAAATTATTAACACATAAATTTTGGGGGAAAAAGATCAGACTGGAAATAATCTTTAATCCCTAGAAAAAATTAATAGAGAAATCAACAAGTAAACATGTAAGCGTCAAGTTTCAAGAAACTTACACAGGAACAACTCAATATGGGGCTATGTTACTCAGACTCAAGTACATGCTGGAAACGGATAGTGTTAGACTTGTAAACTTCCTCAATAGAAAATGTGGGAGATATGGCTCCAAATTACAAATTTAAATACGGCGTGCTTAAATACATTATGTAAACAAACTAAAAATAAAAGATAATAACTGTTGCGAAAGATAATTCTCTCTAAAAGATAAATGTCTCCAAAGATATTTTATGTTAGATAGTTGTATTGATTTAGAAGATAATATGTTAATAATTATGTTGGCTAAGCAGTCTCTTCTTGTCATGGTATCAGGTATGGCATGTCAAATTGGTGAGTCCAAGTAACATAGATAGGGGAAGGGTGGATTGCAAGATACTTCCTAATTTAGATGCAAAACAAGTCCATAAATTATATAATTAATAAAAAATTCACAAAAAGGTCATTTATAATGAAATGTTAGACTACAAATTAACCTGTCTCGCCCACTCTGCACGTCCTGTCCTATTCAGATAATTCTGCACGACCACCACTCCATTAAAATCTGTAGCATAAAAACAGCCACATAATATTGATTGATATTCCTACAATTCCCCATTTCTTATAAAAGAATATCTCGATGATGCTAAAAATTGAGCATTCATTACATGGTATTTCATATCATTCTCAAGCTATGACGGGGGCAGAATTTTCATTATAGTCGGTCATATACCTCCAACTTAGAAAAAACATAAAAATAGATTCATCATCACTGTAACATATAAAAACTCCTTCAACAGTCATTGTCTATATTGATAGCATATCTTATACTTCATTTAGCAACCCACAACTTTCAGTTTACATAGGAAAAATTGGTAAGTATGTACTGAAATATAGATCGACATGCAGAAGCAGGCAAAGGTTAGATAAGCTTGGGGAAATTACCTATTTCTGCTTTAAATCTAAAAAATCCAGGACCTATCACCTCACTTTTGCAATCATATAAAGCATCTACCACCTACAATCAAAGAGAAACATGCATCAAACATCCAAAAGAATCAGGAAAACAACAAAAAATGAGGCTAAAACTATTATACCGGGTCATTTTTTAAGAATTGAAGAACCTTCTCCACATCATGGTCATCCATTGCTCTACCAATCAAAGCATGCCGATTCCTCTGGATAAGAAATATAGCCACCTGCAGATAGTTCAATAACTACATGTTCACCTCAAAGTAATACAAAGAAAAATAGTCTTCAATTCTCATATTAATAACAAGTCATACTCTCCAACCATAAACTCAATTTTTTCCTCGGTTCTCAAATTACAAACAAAACCATCTGCCTCCCCCAAAACCAACCAGCATTTAAACAAATTGTCCCCTATTACAATTGACAAATATAAATAATGAACATCATCATTAAAATAAAACAAAACAAACCCACATCATATCCATCCTATTCCTCATGTTTTGCAACAATAGAACTCTGAATCTAGTATCTCAACAAGAATTATTTGAAGTAGAACAATGGCAGTTTGATGGAAGATGTAACTACATCAATGCTTACAATCGAGCTCGTTCTTCATTTAGATATCCATATAAAGGTCCATTTGGATAGTTAGTTATTTAAAATGATTGAGCATTTGTAATTCGACTCTAGCCTATATTTTATGATTTTACACTTGAAACTCAAATCAGAATTCTCATTAATTTCAAATGATTATATATCCAAACAGACCCTGTAGTAATTTCTTTTAACAGCCAATTTATAGAGTGAAGTGCTCTGAAGGAGCAATCATCCTTATTTAATTTTCAGCTTCACATTCTTGTTAGAATATCAAATTCAAGAAGAATTAAAAACTAAAACTAGATGGGGATATCCCACTGAAAGACCATACACAAAACTGAAGCAAAATGAAAATTGATCATCGAAATCCTCCAATACCTAATTATCAGTATGGTCAGTGTTTCCAACCCCACCAACCCCCCCCCCCCCCCCCAAAACCAAAAAAAATAAAATAAAATTCAATCATCTTTTTCCCCTTTCTTTGCCACCCTCTCCTCTATCTACACAACCCTCCTTTTCCTCTCTCCTTTCTCATCCTCTCGTGCCCAACCATTAGGGTTGGTGCAACCCTTACTTTACTGTAAGAAGTGGTCATTACAATCAATACAAATCTGTTTCTGTGTGATTTCCAATTCCTGTATGTAAAGGGGAAATATCATATTGGAAGGGCAAAAATCTGACATATTACATATTAGCCAATATTTGTACCCATGGTTTACAAAGCATGATCAAGAGGATAAAACCAAATTTGGTGTATGATGTTTGCAGATGAAATGTTTTAATAACAAACCAGAACTGATTGGAGCAATGGAGTAACATCCCAAAGTCTTAAGGGTTTCAAATTAAGTAGCATTAAAGCATAGTATATGCATTGTGATTTCAGCAATGAGAAGGGGAAATGATCGAAGTGGGATTAGGCCACAAAGCACACACTTCAACTACCTAAAGTAAAATAACATGTATTATACAAAGAGATGGGTGAAGGGAGAATGTCAACCATCAGATCAAAGGAAGATAAATGATGAGGGATACTGAGACAATATGTGACTATAAAATACAAGATAAGATGAAGGAAAAGTTTTTTAGGATAATCATCTAATCAACTATGCTGAATGACAATGATTATTGGATGTGGAAATAAACAAAATATTCACAAAATTAGCATGGCAAATCGGATGTTCTAACTGATGTTCAAAAAACAAAGATAGAAGGAATAAAGAATGAACTCATTCCAAGTGTTTCCTTCCCCAAAAGCAATCACACCAAAATCACCCCAATTTTCTGCCCAAGGGTTAGCCCAAGCCGGCGGGCCAAGTGGGGAAATCAGCTAGCCCAATAGGATGGCCAGCCAGCAAGGGAAGGTTGTTTGGTCGTGCTAGAAGCTTCTGCCAAAGTGGGGAGAGAATTGGCCAATAGAAGCCAGCAACATAGGTTAAGAGTTGCCATTTACTACTTGATTATTCTAGAACTCTCCACATTCAATTAGCTAGACTGTACATCTAGGATTATTCCAGAAGGCCATTTTTCACCATACATTTAGCATTATAATGGGTGGGTCTGTCTATAAATAGTGGGAAAACATCCCAGCACACATGTTAACTGAAGCCCATCACTTGTAAACACTTGAGCATACTTGTATATTCTCTTTTACTTTTCGACCCGCTTTTAATCAATACTCAATTCTTTGGCCACTGTTGCCCACTCATGTACCCATTTCTACGTAGTTTCTTCATTGTGTTTGTTACCCATCTAAGCCACTCAAGCAAGCTGCACAAAGAGATAGGTTGACCAGCCAACTCAATGGGGAGAGTTTGTTTGTGTCACATGGGAATCTGCCTACAAATTTAACAAGCCTGGGACACTAGGGAGGTGGAAGTGGCATATAGTGAGGAAAAATTGAGAGAAGGGGAATCGAAATAATTTAGAACTATTTATCAGAGACCAACAAATTATGGCCATCACATATTAGACTTTTAGCCTTTCAACACGATATTCCCTATCACAATACTAGAAATCAGAAATGACACTGAAATGGATTTCCATTTGTCATCAGTTGTAATAGTCATTTTCACACTACGACACAAGATTTGTAATGACTGTAATAACTTCGCAAAAACGTAATTACCCTGACAGAGGAGTAGGGTGGCTCAGATTTCCTGAATGAATTATCTCCTTTGAATATATTCGCTCACTATAAATTATTGAATTTATGAGATTACAATGATAGCTAAATTATTTAATATCATTCTAATCATTTTGCTCATTTAAAAAAAATAAAATAAAAATGGCAATTAGGGCTGAGCACATTTCAGTTAAACCAACTGAACCGAACCGAATCAATTCAGTTCAGTTTTTAACATGTTCGTCCAGTTTTTACTGAACCCAAAAGAAAAAAGTTAATAAATAAGCCAAATCCCCAGCAAAAGCAGTTAAAAACCAAACCAAACTGGTTTGGTGGGTTTGATTTAATTCTGTACACTATTGAGTTCACTTCAATTTTCATTTAAAAATATTATGGTTTATTCCTGGATGCTCACCCCTAAATAGCAATGGCCCATTCAATCCAATTCAGTGATTTTATTATAGGCATTTTATTTCACAACAATTTAAAGCCCCTAGCAAATGCACTGATGCAGAAGGTTGAACATATCAAAGTTGTTGGATATAAGAAATGGTATGTGAGGACAACTAATCAGAAAAGATTTAACAGCTCTATAGTTCCAGAAAGAGAAATTTCTAAAAAAGCAACCCTGAACCAATTGGAATGGAGAACACAAATCCACATAACTGACCTTAACTATTTTGAGATTAAGGTTAATTGAACTTTTCTTTTTTCAGAAAAATAATACAATAGTCTTTTACGATAAATTTCAAAGTGAAATTAATGACAAGTAAAATAGATCGCTTACCATCCCAAGTAAGTTACCAACAATAATTGAACCTATAGGATCATAAATTGCATTCCCTGTGGTATTCACTGCAACCAAAGATGCAGCAGCAATAGCAAGTCCAGTTACTGCAGCGCCATCCTGTAAATTTGAGATCATTTACAAAGAGATAATTGAAGACCATATACATGGCATTATTAACAAACAGATGTCCACAGCTAGACATAATTGCAGTGATCATCATGAAGAAGAAAAATCGATAATTCCAACTGAGGACATAAATGTGCATATAAGCATGGAAACTTAAACAACAAATGTCTTCCTTTCCCATGTCAACAGTCCTAATGTTTCCAAAATAAAATATTGTATAATATACAAGTTTAAGGAGAGAAATTCATTAGGCCAAAAAAAATCTCATTTATGTCATCAATTTATCCAGAGTCCAAAATGCTGCCAGTGATCCATATCCTTAAGGTGAAAAATATTGAAAAAATAAAATAAAAATTCTACATAAGAAAATATTTTTCAACTGCTGCCATCACACTGAACTACAGAGCTACAGTTTTAGAAAATCAAGCTAATAGCGAAAACAATACATATATTTAGTTATAAAAAATTCAACTGTCTTTATCTCAATCTAGTTGGGGAACCATATAGATTATTTCCTTCGTTCTAATTGGTTTAGGGCTTCATTTGTAGAAAAGCCCTATAATGATATACTCTTTCCAATCACTTACCCTATGTCATCATAGGTTCATCTCTCATCTCTTTAACTTCTATTACTTGGACTGGAAATGGTCCACCTATCACTTGGACTAGTGCATCTGCAGGTCTACAATAATAAAGCATTTTAAATGGGTTCCAGTGCCATATTCACACGTTCCATAATATCCATACATCCATATCAATGACATGTTTATTCTTATGCATGTTTATTCACCGCCTGACCATAAAAACTTCATCTAGTTCACTTATTACAGCCACTTTTTATATATTTGTACCATAAAAACTGAAAAAAAAAATCTCATGGGCCTTTGAAAAAAAAATCCAATCTCAAACACAGTAACATACTCGAACAGAATAAAAGGACATAAATAAACTTAACTTAAAACGAATGCTAACATAACTAACAGCACTATATTACAGTAACAAGAATCGTAACTTTCATTTAGGTTTATTTTTAAACTCTAGCTCCTGCATCAATGTTGCAGTATATGAACCATAAAATACATAGCATACACTGCAAAAACTATTATAACTGCATCATCTTCAAAAGAATCTGACATTCAAATGAGAAAATCAAGAATAGAGCAAGGTACGGACAAGATGATCAACTCAAGTGAGAAAGAATTAACGAAAATGGTCCAGAATTCCTGACAAAGCTGAGCATTTCTTATTCACAGAAGTTCTAAAGCTTGGAAAATCTTGCCTCGTAAAACAAATGATCACACAGGTACTAGTTTACAGTATCATGTTATAACTAACATGTTAAAGAACCCTGACCGTACAATCCAATGACCAGAAAAATTGAAGCTAACATTTCTATTTGGGGACTGAAATAAACTAGACATATAGCAATTAGTTGGAGATGAAAGCCCAAGGCTCATAAACAATTCGCTTTCTATAAAACCAAGGTCACCGGCAAGGTAATAAATTTGTTTTGCCTAGAAGTTTGTAAATCATGATGAATCGAGCAAAACAAATAATCTTATAAGGAGACACCTCAACCATGTTGACTTTGATATGATATAGTGATTAGTCAAACAACTAAGGGTATCATGTGACAAATGCTTGGAAAATCCACAGTGAATTGAAAAATTTGAAGGCAATTGTCAATTTTTAGCCTTTGCAATCATAAAAGCAAAACAACCAAATAGATGATTCTAATGTTCTGAAGATTATCTTTAGTAGCCACTCAGAAGTTTAAAACATTTGCTAATACAAGACTTACAAGTAACCAAAAAATGAGTGTAGAATGGAAACATATGATATCATTTCAAGAAAATATCTTGCACTGCAATCCCTTTCAGCTTTTCATTTTTTTTTTTTTTTTCTCTTATAAAGGAAAGTTAAATGCAATGTTTGTCTTAGTCAAGAGTTAACTTTTAGATGAAGTTGATATTTCAGTCTCTTTCCTAATATAGATCAAGCTGCATCCCTTGATCATTAATCAGCCATATTAAGATTACTGAATAACAATTATCATTAGATTCACAAACTAAGGAGAAAGGGGCTCAACGAATTACCTCAGTCATGACTGCAACAGATGTCGGATCATGACCACGCCAAACATAATCTCTCACCTTCATACCCTCTGCTGCTGCACCTTTCTTCACAGCTTGTATAGCAACAACAAGAGAAGCACCTGCAATAAGAGCAAAAGAAAAGTTGACATGAAATTACATCACAAGCTTCAGAGCACTTCAAAAGACTTAATGAACAAGAGATGTATGAGTTGTACCTTCAATGATAAATGAACCACCAATCACCAAAGCTGCATATTGAATGTTTGCAGGAGGCTGAAAAAAACATGCTAGTCAATAAACCTTGATCCATTTAACAAGGCAACAGATAAGAACCATGAAAAGGAAAGGAATAAAAAGTGGGCATGGCATTAGGAATTCTATAACAAAACTTTCCCTTGAATTGACTAGGTTAACTTACATGTGAGGTCCACAAGTTCTGAACTCCATGAACAATTGTAGCTCCAGAACCAAGACAAAATATACCAACAGCAGAAATCAAGGACCATACAAACCTTTCTTTGGAATAGCCATAGCTGTGTGATATAAACAAAATGATTTCCACATATCAACAAATTGTAAACAGTAATAATGTAGAAGTATGTTGCTATTCCAATTTCTATATGTGAATAAATGACTGAAAGTATGTTAATATCTCTTGTTTTTATCCTTACACCTCATTCCTTTAAAGAAACAAATCAGGAGAGAAGAAAAATGGGAATGCAATGAAGATATCATAATAATGGAAAATGTAGGTAACTCACGGATGAAGAGCATCTGGTGCACGCCTGGAACTACTCAAACCATAAGCAAGGAGAGCCTACAATGTCAACATAAATTAGTTTATCTGCATTCAATAATCAGTAGATCAAGTTACAACTTATATTATGAACAAGAGATTAATTCAAACATGGTGACCAATAGCATTAGCGTAGGTACCTGGTTTGCAAAATCTGCAGCTGAATGCACAACTTCAGCCAACATTACATGACTGGAGCTCGCTAACCAGACCCCAAACTTAAGAGAGAAGACAAGGAAGTTACACCACAATGCAGTTCTGACAGCTCTTTGACTGCAAAAATAACTAAGAATTAATTGGTGAAAAAAATTGCAGTAGGCATAAGCATCAAAGAGAAACAATTTCCAACATAAAGCCCAGTACAAGAAGAAGAACAAAGTTTGTATAATGCTCAACTTAAAAGAGCAGAAGCATGTGTATGCTGACAAGTAAACTTATGCCTCCCAAAATTTATGATGGCTTTTCAAGCTTTTGTTTGAACACACGGACAAATCAAAGTTGCAAGTATATTAATACCCACAGTAGCTTTGTGATCCAGCATAAGCCTACAAATATATTCACTACATCTACATCACAATTTTTCTTAAACATCAAAGCTGCAGATCATAAGTATGCATGTAGAGGTCTCTTCCACAACCTTCCCATACTCGAGCACTTAAAATAAAATCAGGAACTATTGCATTGGAATTGGAAACATCATAACCAAGCTCTCTTTCACCAGTCTAGAAACTGAATTACATCAAGAAAGCATCGTATCTCATTATTTTTATAGAGTTTCTTCCATTTTCTTTCTCATATTTAAAAGACAAGCTATCTTTGGTTAAAAAAAAAAAACACATGTTTTACAATTTTGCAAAAATATACCTGAATATAGATTTATAATTCTTAATCCTAGAAAAAATTACTTCACAATATGAAAATGACTTGAAATGTAACAACCCCTTTTTTCTCAAACAGCCCAGGAATAACTAGGTGCAGAAAAAGAAGAAAGAAAATTAAAAATAGAGTAAAATATGGAACCTGTGTTGATCATTGATTTCAATCTTCTGTACTTGTTTAGCTCTTCTGAAAAAACCTGCATTAATATCAGAGTGAAAGACCCGCACTTAATATAAAGAAAGAAACAAACAAACAAACCCATTTCAGTTCCAAGAAACTTACTACGACGAGTTATGTAGTGATGATGACCCTGATGATCCAAAGCAACCAAACCCAATAGTAGAAATCGTTTAGAAGAATTAGAAGTTAAAAACCCCCGAGATTGAGTAAAGGAACCAAAGAGATATTTAGAGCTCAAATTTTGTTTAATAAAATTGGGGTCTAAGCTAGTGTTAGTGTTGTTAGTATTGGAAATGGAATTGGTTTGGGTTATTAAAAAGATCAAATCCTTGTTCCATAAAATTGGAGAAGATGAAGAAGGTTTCAAAATGGAGGAAGTTTGATTCTGGGAATGGTAGAGGCGAGACAGAAAACGATATGACGTTTGCATTAAATTAAGGTAAGGATCTCCAATGGCTCTATTTTCCCTTCAAAACTTGTCAGTTGCAGTTGCTTTATTTTGCTGTAGCGATTTCAGGGTTTCCATTTTAGAGAGGGAGAAAGAGAAAGAGAGTACATAGTAGTACATACTAAACAGTTGCTGTGGGTGGGAGGAGGGTATATGCCGTTCCTTTCATTTTCCACTCTCTGTAACCTGGAGATGGTGTGTATATTACTTCAATTTGAAAATAAGAATATTTTTTGAAATCTTAAAATTTCATTCTTAACTATTCAATTGAAAATCCAATTTAAAATTCTATAATTTCTCAACTACAAATATAACTCTAACCTCTTTCATTATATTTTTTTAAATATGTAAATTTTTAAATTTTTTTTAAAAATATGTAAATCTTTAAATTTAATCAAAAATAGTCCTTTTTTTTTTTGGAAACTATAGTTACCATATTATAAATAATAAAATAACATAATTAAATTACAATCAATCAACTAATAAATTAATATGTCTTTAAGCTAAAATTTTAAATTCAATTGGTGAAAATAACTTCACTTGACTATATATATTAATGTGCGTTGCATATTATTATTACTTATTTAATATTCGATATTTATCTTCATCTATTTTTATATAAAATTAAGTATTTATTATAATTTTTCTCCTATACTGCGTGCATTTTAAGAGTATTGATTTCATTTTAAGATTTAAATAAATATAATGATTGATTTATTTTGCACTTTATAAATAGATAGTTACTTGTAATTTGTGACACCTAACATCTAATTTAAAAAAAAAAAAACAATGTGTTCATTTCTCCTTTTAAAATAATACTTTAAATACGTGTTTGTTCATATAGTTATACTCACCTTCATATTCATAATTTTTTTAGATACAATTTTCTATTAATTTAATTTATTTGATATAATATTAAATGTAATGAGTTAATTGCAATTTTGGTGTATGAATTATTTAAAATTTTTCTATTTTGGTATATGAATAGAACAAATTTATTATTTAATATTTAAATCTTAATAATTTTACACTTAAGTGAAGTCAGCTACATGGATAGTCTCAAATCGTTGTTCGACGGTTAGGCCCACTTTTTCATTTTTTAATAATTTTGCTTAAAAAATATATGCTTACACACATATCTAAGTAAATAACTCATTTTAAAAATAAATTTGACATCAAGTTCATTTATATGAATTATGTATTCCAAGTACAATGAGTAAAAAAAAAAAGTGAAGAATTTCACATAATTAATTAATGCTTGCCACAAAAATAACAAAAATAGTTTATTTGAATTTATATTAATTTTCTTTAGGACTCCAATATTTTGGAGAGAATCTGTAGCGAAGATTTAAAAAAAAAAAAAAAAAATCAGTCGTTGTTTTCTTTCACATTGTGTGAGCATCATAATAAAGTTTGTAATATTTATATTTAGTTTTTTAATATAATGTTTCTAATTGAGTTAAAATATTTATTCTCCTTTTTTTAATATTAAAATTCCTAATTAATTTCAAATATTTATCATTGCGTTAATATTTTGCCTTTCTTATTTTACAAAATATTTGTATGTGAAATTTTTGTTCAAGTTAAAATTTATTTTTTTAGTGTTTAATTCTATTATAATAAAAGAAATTATTGCTTAATTCAATTGATAACAAATAACGATGCATTTAAAATAATAAAATCTTATATAAAATTAACCTTAAGCAATTTTAGTTTTTCTTATAAAGTCTTTCCTTTTTCATAGTTTCTAGGTTCCTTTAATGTCCAATGGATCATAGCTAAAGATAATAATTGCAATTCTTTAATATTTTGGTTGGTTGACAATTAATGCAAGTTATTTGATTTTCAGATGGTTGATAATGGACATTCATGCAGATAAACTAATATATATTTGAATATACATTGAAAAATATGGTTAGAAAATATATAAAAAGAAAAAAAAAAGTATTATTAACATCTGTTTTATGTTTATTGTAACTGTTGTAGTTCTTGTCGCATTGATGTATATTGATTTCACCCTCAATGGGAAGTCGATGAAGGTTGATATTGGAGCAACGTATAACTTCTTGAGTTGTCCAACGGTGCCAAAATTCAAGCTGCAGGTGAAGAAGGATGCAGGGAAGTTGAAGGTTGTGAATTATGAGGCAGTGAAGACGGGAGTTGCTACTAATGTCCCAGGCCGAGTAGGGTCTTGTGAAGGAAAATAAATGTTACTGTGGCTCCAATGGACAACTTCAACATTGTTTCGAGGTTGGATTTCTTGAATGTTATGAAAAACATGCCAATTCCTACTGCAAATTGTCTCCTATTGATGGGGGAGCAACCGTGTGTTGTTCTAGCAATGGTTAGTCCCATTAATGAAAAGTGGCTATCGGCGCTCCAGTTCAAGAAGTGGATAAAGAGGGATGAACCCTCCTATGTAGTAGTTCTTATCCAAAAAGAGGAAGCAGAGCCCTTTGACTACCTAGAGTTCATCAAAGAGGTAATGTTAGAATATTGGGATATTATGTCGGAGTAGCTGCCAAAAGTCTTACCTCCACGTTGGGATGTAGATCACCAAATTGAATTTTTACTTGGGGCAAAGCTTCCTGCTCGAATTTCCTATACGATGGTGCCACCGGAATTGGCAGAATTGAGGAAACAATTGGATGAGCTCTTAGAGGCAGGATTTATCAAACCCTCTAAAGTTCCTTTTAGGGCCCCAATATTGTTCCGGAAAAAGATAGATGGTAGCCTGAGACTCTACACTGATTATCGAGCTTTGAATAAAGTCACGGTAATAAGTATTGCATTTCACTTGTAGTAGATTTATTTTATCCGTTGGGACAAGCTCGGTACTTCACCAAGTTAGATCTTTGGTCTGGGTATCACCAAGTTCGTATTGTACCACGTGTGACTCGGTATTTTATAAGTATTTACATTAATTTGTGGTGGTGTACTTGGATGACGTTGTGGTATACAATAATAGCCTAGAAGAGGACAAAGCCCATTTGCAACTGGTCTTTAACAAGCTCAGAGAAAATAAACTGTTCCTAAAAAAAGTATGCCTTCAGTCAACAACACATTAAGTTCTTGGGCATGCATTGAATAGGGTCACGTTCGAATGGATGAAGCAAAATTTGAGGCTATCAAAGAGTGGTAAATGTCATCTTGTGTGATAGAATTGCGATTTTTCTTAGGATTGATCAATTATTACATGCGTTTTGTATAGGGATACTCCAACAAGACTTGTTGTTGATGGAGTTATTGAAGAAAGGACAGACTTGGGTATTGTAACGTCCCATATTTCTATGTCTTAAATAGTAAGTTGTGACATCCTTCTGAATCGAGTCGTTGCTTAGGGTCGAGTCGGGCTGACCCAAAACCCGGTTCGAGCCATTAGAGTCTAGAGTGGGGTAGAATGGGATGTAACTGAAATAATGAAAAGAAATGGACTTACCTGAAGGAAGCAAAAAGATCAAAGTATAAGGATTAGGACTTACTTGCACTAAAAGATAAAGCTTAGGTATTAAGTTGTAACCGATTGACAATTGAGGTACCATTTGGTAATTTTCACATAAAAATCATTGATATTTTGGAGATGTACCCGAGACTTCCATTTCATTTTCTCTTCTTCATCTTTATCTTCATCTTCTTCCTCTACTTTCCTCTTCCACCTTCCTTTCTCCAACACTTTTAATGGTAGTGAAGATTTTAATGGTAGTTAAGCCTTAACTTCAACTTCTATTCTATCCAAGTAAGTAAACCTTCTTGAATTTCATAATTGAATCCTTTGATGATATTTTTAGATGATTCATAAGAATTATTATGTATAGGAGAGGTGAGCCAAAGGTAGAAGGAAGCTAAAAAGAAGAGCTCAAGCTTTTTGGAGTGAAGGTGTGCTATCTCTTTTAGTTTAATTAATTTCCTTGCATGAGAATTTGTGTGGTGTGTTGATAATGAGAAGATATGTTGCTTAATGTTGAGTGAGAGGACTGGAAATGGTGAGAAAGCATGGAATGAAATGAATAAATGAAGTAGATATTGAGTTCATGCGGAAACAGGTTTTGCTGGAAAAGTAACCAGTAAATTCACCATGATTTTGACCCTAGTTAATGATGGAATTAGGAAGTGGCATAGAAGAGTTATTTTTTCCTCTATGTGTTAACTTTCAATGGGTTTTTGAATCACTCAAATCGGAGTTATAGATTGAGAGATATGACCAAAAGAGTACAGACTTTGCAGGCTGAAAAACATGACGCGCGCTCGGGAATTTCATGTCGAGCTCGCGAATTGTGCATGAAAACTCTCTGACTCTCATTTTGTGCTTCTCGCAGTCGAGAATTTCATTGCACGCTCACGAATTTGGCCTGTAAACTCACTGACCCTCATATGTGCTTCTCGCGCTCGCGACTTTGTATGGCGCGCTCGCGACATGTGTTTTGATGCTCATTTGGACCTCTTTTTCTATGCAATTGTATTCCTTTGCTCAACTTGTATGTCTCCAATCATTTTAAAACAAAAAGACAACATAAGAACATGTATCAAAACAACATGCAAGCATGCAAATGATGTGAAACCAAGTAAACAATATGGTTTATGAAGTTATGAAGACTTTAATACGCTTTTGTTTTATACTATTGACATACCGATATTATGCTCCATTGAGGTTAGGTAGAAACCATGTAGATAAGGCTATGTCGCGACATAGGATAGCAGATCTGCGCCCCATATAGTTTGGTACTCCAGCTACAGGCCGTTGAGTGAATATGATTATATAATGGCCATAGCAGCCCAGTCATACAGTATTCATCCAGTTTCATACAGTTCTTCTTATCACTTTGGTTTCACTATAGCCTTATGGAGCTATACAGTTATATTGACTACAAATTGCATAATCATACAGTATAATGAGCAGCAAGTACGATAATGAAAGTATCATGATATGTGTGCTTACATTCCATATGTGACTACATGTTTATTTATACATATGTATGTGCTTACTTGTTTCTTTATTCATTGCGCTATTCACTGAGTTTGAATAAAAGTTACAGAATTCATACAGCATAAGGAACATCAGGTACATCATGAAAGTATAATGTTATGTGTGCTTACTAGTTTATTTATTTAGTTCTTATGGAGCCATACAGTTATGCAATTTTATGATTTATACCTTATATGATGTGACTAAAAAGTGCATAAGTCATACAGCATAATGAACAGCAAGTAAGACAATGAAAATATAATGTTATGTGTTCCTACATGTTTATTTATTTAATTCAGACAGCATAATGAACAGCAGGTAAGATCATGATAGTATCATGATATGTGTGATTAAAGGTTCATGTAAAGGAGTTATGAGATAATTAGAACTCAATTAGTTATGTTATGAATTAGAAGTTTATTCTTTGCTATAAAGATATATTTATGTTGAAATTTACTGATTTTAAGATTATCAATGCTTTTATGAACTTTGTATTTTACGTAAGTTGCCATCGCACTTTGTTAAGTATGTGAATTATAAACACCACTGAGTTTTATACTCAGCGCGTCGATTTTTATCACGCGTAGGTTGAAGATCGTGGTTGCTACTTGAAGACTTGAGGAATACTATCAAAGCAGAAGTGACCAATTTGGGAGTAGTAGATTGAGAGTTATATAATTAAGAATTATAGCATGTACAATTATTACATTTGTTCGAGCTTATGTGATTGGATGTGATTGACAATATAAGTGAAGCATGTAATTATTTTACTGTAAGTAGTTGAAGATAAGAATAATACTTATGAAATGATTGAATATGAAATATTTTACTATAGTTGGTATGATTAGGTCATGAAGACTTGATATATATGATGAATGCAATAAATTGCTGGATATTAAATGCTATTGAGGATTTATACAATTATGAAAAGATATATAAAGTGTTATTGTGTTCTAATGATTATTTGGAGATGTTGGAAGTTTAGAGTTTAATTGGGAGTGTTTTATATTCATATTTAGCATACAGTATGAGATCAGCATGACAGGACATAAGTTCAACTAGATTGTAGCGTCTCGGTTTGGTTCATTCGGGTTAACGGGTGGACCGGAAAGGGATGTTACAGGTATAGTCACCGAATTGCCAAAAAGTTTTTGAGAACCTCAAAGAGGCAATAATAGTAGAACCTGTGTTGGCTCTTTTGAATATGTTGTAACCTTTCGAAGTGCAAACATATGCCTCCGACTTTGCCTTGGGCGGAGTGTTGATGCAAGAAGGCCATTCGGTAGCTTTTCAAAGCCGAAAGTTGACTGACATTGAGTGGCTTTATGCAGCTATGAGAATGAACTATTGGCAATATTGGACTACTTGAAAGAAAGAAAGCATTACCTCTTGGGGTCCAAGTTTGTGATGAAGACATATAACTTAGCTGCTAGCCATTTTCTTAACCAACCTAAGCTCGAGTTGAATTTGATTTCTCCTTTAAGCACAAACCAGGCTCAACCAACAGTGTAATAGATGCATTGAGCAAAAAAGCTGAACTCATGTCATTGAAGAGGATCGCCCATTTATCTGGGTGCTAAGTAGATACATCTCTTAAAGTCAAAATTCGAGCACAGTTGAACAAAGACCCCCAAGCAGCTACAATCTTGAACATGGCAAAGGCAGGAAAAATGAGATAGTTCTTAATAGAAGATGGTTTGTTGATGACAAAAAAAAAAAAAAAAAAACAGTTTATGTTCCAAAAGCAAGTAATCTTTGGAAACTACTCTTTCATGAATGTCATGACACTTTATGGGCAGGTCTCCTAGGGTGGCATAGAACTCTAACACTCATCTAACAAGGGTATTATTGGCCACAAATGGAGGAGGATGTGCGGGAATATATGAAGACTTGCTTAAATTGCCAACAAAACAAGGTAGAAAGGCAGTAACCTGCTGGGCTCCTAGAACCGCTACAAGTACCAAGCAGACCATGGAAAAGCGTCTCTCTACACTCATCAGCGGCTTGCCCAAAGTCAGAGAATTTGACATTATCTGGTCATCATTGATCGATTTTTCAAGTATGACACTTTTATTCCCATGGTAAAACATACTCGACGAAAGACAAGGCACATGCATTTTTTCGATGTGTGGTCGAATATTAGGGTGTTCATAAGAGTATCAATAGTGATAGGGATAGTAGGTTTACGAGATCATTTTGTGCGGAGTTGTTCAAGATGCTCGACTCATAATTGAACTTGTCCACTAGCTTTCATCCCATACTGATGGCCAAACGGAACGGTTCAATAGCCTTCTTGAGGAGTACATGTCAGATTACAGCCTTCTACTTGTCATTTCTCGAGCAGCAGCTTTGTAAAATTCTCTTTCCTCGGAGCTCGTTATTCGTGCTTGCCAAAAGGGTTATCTTTAATATACTTCTGCATATTTTTTGAACAAGCTAGATTCTTCAGATATCTTGCAAAATCATTCTTAGGATCTGCAAGTATTTGGTTTTCTTATTACTTAAACCATACGAGCAATATACTAATAAAATACAAAACAATGCTTCTTACCTAGATAGTCATCAGTCTTTCTTGGATCATAGGACTTTAGTATGATCGATGTGTATTCCTGTATAGACAAGGAGAAGTTAAAAAGAGTTATCATTAGGCCAAAATAAACCAAAATCATTAGCACAATGAAAATTAACATGGTGTACTTACTGGATTAAGGTATGATTTGTACTCAAAATCATCAATCAATACTGTTCTTGATACAACATATTTGTTCTTAAATCCATTCCAAACTTTATTTAAATCTTTAAACATTATAGACTTGTTATGATTGCCCAAGACTGTCTTACTTATATCTGTGCATTTTTTTTAACTGTACAGAATAGAACAAAACCAAATAAAATGTTACCAATAAATTCTACCAAGAGAAAGACTTTTGAGGTTAAAGAGGAACGCACCCAGTAATGTAACATCCCTTCCCGGTCCACCCGTTAACCCGAATGAACCGAATCGAGACGCTACAAACTGGTTGACTTTATGTCTTGTCATGCTGATATCATAATGGATACTGACTATAATATCATGCTGATGTTGTTTACCATAATAATGTAATTTATATTTACAAGACATGATACTAGTGTCAAAATGAAATGGGCCCAACTGTGTGCCCTGTACATGCCATAAAAAAGGTAGACAAAAGATACACATCCAAATGAGTAGCTACCCTGAAGACTGAGTCTTCTACAGATGAACTGCAGCAGTTGCAAGCTGACTCTCTACGGTCCAAACTCAAAACCTGCGAGTTAAACAGGTAACTCGCTGAGCAAATAAAGCTCAGTGGATATCTCAACATAAAAAGAAACAATTAAGCACATACATGTGTAGATAGAACCATGTAGGCACATAAGGCACATATAAGCACACAAAGCATGATACTTTCATTTTACCTTGATGATCCTTCTTACTGTTTATAATACTGTATGATTCATGCAATGTTATGTCAAGATATCTGTATGGCTCCATAAGGTTATAGTGAAACCAAAGTGATAAGAAAAACTGTATGAAACTGGATGAATACTGTATGCTTGGCTGCTATGGCCCGTATATAATCATATCCACTCAACGGCCTGTAGCCGGAGTATCAAACTGTATGGGGTGCAGATCTGCTATCCTATGTCGCGACATAGTCTTATCTACATGGTTTCTACCTAACCTCAATGGAGCATAATGTTGGTATGTCAATAGTGTAACACAACAGCATACTAAGAGTTCATAACTTCATAAATCATAATGTTTATTTGATTTCACATCATTTGCATGCTTGCATGTTGTTTTAATACATGTTCTCATGTTGTATTTTGGTGTTAAAATGATTGGAGGCATATAAGTTGAGCAAAGGAATCCAATTGCATAGAAAATAAAGTCCAAAAGTGCATGAAATCACAAGTCGCGAGCGCGCCTTGGAAAGTCGCGAGCGCGAGATGCAAAAATGAGAGTCAGTGAGTTATCGGGCACAAGTCGCGAGCGCGCACTTGAAAGTCGCGAGCGCGTAGAGTGCAAAATGAGAGACAGTGAGTTCCCAGGCCAAATTCGCGAGCGCGCGATGAAAGTCGCGAGTGCTTACAGGCCAAGGGCCAAGTCGCGAGCGCGCAGTGCAAAGTCGCGAGCGTGAGATGCAAAAATGAGAGTCAGTGAGTCTCAGGCACAAGTCGCGAGCTCGTCATGCAATTCGCGCGCGCGCGTCGCGTTTTCCAGCCTGCACAGTCTGTACTCTTTTGATCATATCTCTCAATATACAACTCCGATTTGGATGATTCAAAAACCCATGTAAAGCTAACACATAGAGGAACAAATAACTCTTCTATAACACTTCCTAATTCCATCATTAAATGGGGTCAAAATCAAGATGAAGTTACTGGTAAAATTTCCAGCAAACCCTGTTTCAACATAAACTCAATATTTACTTCATTTATTCACTTCCTCCCCTGTTTTCTCACCATTACCAGTCCTCCCACTCAACATGAAGCAATAGATTGTCTCATTATCAACACACCTCACAAATTCTCATGCAAAGAAAATGGTAAATAAAAGAGATATCAAACCTTTACTCCAAAAAGCCTGAGCTTTTCTTTAGCTTCTTTTTTCTACAATCTTTGAACTCCCTTCTCCTATACACATCAAAATTCTTATAACTTATCTACAATATAGCTCAATTAGAGGTTGAATAACATAAAGCTTCAAGATATTCTACTTACTTGGAGAAAATTGAGGTTGCCTTAAACTACCATGAAAATGGATGGAGAAAGGAAGGAGATGAAGAAGATGAAGATAAAGATGAAAATGGGAAAGTGAAAATGATTATTACGGGTAGGCCATCAATATATCAATGAATTTTTATGTGAAACTTCCTAAATGGTACCTCAATTGTCAACAGGTTACTACTAAAGACCCAAGCTTGGTCTTTTAATGCAAATAAATCCTCACCCATATGCTTTGATCTATTTCTCTCAATCAAGTAAGTCCACTTATAACCCTGTTCTACCCCAACCGGGTTTGGTTTGGCCCGACTAAACTCGACTCTATGAAAGACTCGACTCAGTAGGATGTCACAGTTCTCTCCTCCTAAAAAAAAAAACTTCGTCCCGAAGTTTACCTGTTGTGAACAATTGCGGATACTGTTGTCGCATGGTGTCTTCAGATTCCCAAGTTGCTTCTTCTGTCTTATGATTCCTCCAAAGAACTTTTACCAATGCTATTTTCTTGTTCCGTAATTCTTTAATTTCTCTGGCTAAGATCTGAACTGGTTCTTCTTCATAAGTGAGATCCGGCTGAATTTCAATCTCTTCTGCTGATAACGCGTGCGATGGGTCTGATCGATATCTCCTTAACATTGATACGTGAAAGACATTATGAATTCAATCTAAGGTTGAAGGTAACGCTAGGCGATAGGCTAATGGTCCTACACGTTCAACAATCTCGTATGGACCAATGAACCTAGGGCTAAGCTTACCCTTTCATCCAAACCTTAGGATCTTTTTCCATGGTGAAACTTTCAGAAATACCTTATCACCGACCGAGTACTCCATATCCTTTCTCTTTAAATCAGCATAAGACTTCTGTCGATCACTTGCTTCTTTCAGCCGTTTTCTGATGATTTCCACTTTCTCTTCTGTTTCTCTAACCAAATCTGGACCCAAAATCTTCTTTTCACTCAGTTCTGTCCAACACACAGGTGTCCTACATGGTCTACCATACAATGCTTCATATGGTGCCATCTTAATGCTTGATTGGTAGCTGTTGTTGTAGGCAAACTCCATGAGAGGTACATATTTGTCCCAACTGCCTTCAAATTCTATGACACATGATCTCATCATGTCTTCTAGAATTTGAATGACTCTCTCTGATTGACCATCTGTTTGAGGATGAAATGCAGTGCTGAAATGCAATTTCGTTCCTAATGCTTCCTGCAGTTTACCCCAAAATTTCGATGTAAACCTTGGATCACGATCAGATATAATGGATGATGGAACTCCATGTAGTCGAACTATTTCGCTAACATAAATGTCTGCTAACTTGTCCAGAGAATAGTCCATCCGAACTGGTAGAAAGTGTGCGGACTTAGTTAATCTGTCCACGATCACCCATACTGCATCATGCTTCCGCTGCGTCTGAGGTAATCCAGTAACAAAATCCATCGTGATCTGATCCCACTTCCATGTTGGCACTGTTATTGGATGAAGTAACCCAGCTGGCAGTTGATGTTCTGCTTTTACTTGTTGACATGTTAAACATCTTGTTACAACATTTCCGATATCTTTCTTCATGCCCGGCCACCAATAGCCTTTCTTCAAATCTTGATACATCTTGGTACTACCTGGATGCATTGTATATGGACTGTTATGAGCTTCATGCAGAATCTTTTGTCTAAGCTCCCCTATCTGTGGTACAACAACTCTGTCCTCATAGAATAAGACTCCACTGTTATCCAATCTGAATTTCCCACCATGATCTTCCTGTACTTGTTTCACCCATAGTGCTGTTTGTGCATCTTTCTTCTGTGCTTCTGCAACTTCCTGAACCCAAGATGGCTGTACTTGCATCTGTGCTAGAATAACTCCCTGCTGTTGCAACTCCATGCTAATTCTCATTGCTCTCAAAGCAAACAATGATTTCCGGCTAAGGGCATCAGCTACCACATTAGCTTTGCCCGGATGGTAATTAATGACATAATCATAATTAGCCAGAATCTGCATCCACTTCCGTTGTCTTGAATTCAAATCTTTATGTGTCGGTAAATACTTTAAACTCTGATGATCTGTGTAAATGTGACACTTTTCACCGTACAGATAATGCCGCCATACTTTGAATGCTAGAACAATGGCTGCCAATTCTAAATCATGGGTTGGATAATTCAATTCATGTGGCTTCAATTGTCTGGAGACATAAGCTACCACTTTTCTGTCTTGCATGAGTACACATCCTAACCCAATATGAGAGGCATCACTGTAAATCTCAAAGTCTTTACCTGACACTGGCTGAGTCAACACTGGTGCTTCAGTCAACTTTTTCTTCAAGGTGTCAAACCTCTGCTGACATCTATTATCTCATTGAAATACGACTGCTTTCTTCAATAATCTTGTTAAAGGTGATGCAATGATAGAGAATCCCTTGACGAACCTTCTGTAATAACCGGCTAAACCCAGAAAACTTCGAACTTCTGTGACATTTCTGCGTGGTCTCCAATCAACAATAGCTTCAATCTTATGAGGATCCACTCTGATACCCTCCGATGACACCACATGTCCTAAGAAAGAAACTTCTTCCAGCCAAAACTCACACTTACTGAGCTTGGCATACAACTGTTTATCCCTCAGTGTCTGAAGTACAATCCGCAAATGTTTATCATGTTCGACCCTGTTTCTGGAGTAGACCAAAATGTCATCTATAAACACCACCACAAACTGATCCAGATATGAATGAAACACGCGGTTCATGAGATCCATGAAAACCGCTGGTGCATTTGTGAGACCGAATGGCATGACTAAAAATTCATAGTGACCATATCGGGTCCTGAATGCAGTCTTAGCGATATCTTCTTCCTTTATCCGCAACTGATGGTATCCCGACCTAAGGTCGATCTTAGAAAACATACCTGCACCTTTTAACTGATCAAACAAATCATCGATTCGAGGCAATGGATACTTATTCTTGATTGTCAGTTTGTTCAGTTGTCTGTAGTCAATGCACAATCTGAATGATCCATCTTTCTTCTTTACAAATAATACCGGTGCTCCCTGTGAACCCCTTTCCCCAAAAGCATAGGCATGTGATGCATATGACAAGAGAAAGAAATGCACGTGAGTGTGTGAGTTGCCACCTTGTTTAATTATTTCAGGGTAAACTAGGAAAAAACCCTAAATGACTCCAATTTTAATTAACCTAGTTACTAGATTAATTATCCCAATGTGTAAGGCATGGTATGCAAACCCGAGATGGATCCCGAGACTATGTCATGCTGATGAACTAACCGAAAGGATGAATGCTTTGCAAGGTAAATGATGTAATTGGACGAAATGAAATGTTTAAGTGATTTCGATGATTTCGACTTGCCACCCGGGGTGAAATCCCGAACATGTCTACGTACTTCCGTTTGAATGGAAGATCAAAGTCAACGTAGTTCGATAGGCCTTCTTTGAAGGGCTTTGAAGGTGTATGCTTAATGCATGAGTGTGTGTATGCTTCGTGCATTTTTGTTTAGGCATTTTGCCAAAAGATCGATTAATTCGATTAGGCGTTCGTCGCCAAAATGTTGATTTTAATGGCTTTTAGCCAAAATGATTCATTTAAGCGATTTGTCGCTAAAATTGTCGATTTTGAGGCATTCGTGCTAAAATGGTTCATTTAACCGATTTGTCGCTTAAAAGATTGATTTTAAGGCCTTTGGCCAAAATGTATCGATTTAGGCAATCTGTTTGCCAAAAGTGTTGATTGGGCGATTGTCGTCAAAATGATTGATTTTAAGGCCTTTGGCCAAAAAGTGTTGATTTAAGCAATTCGTTTGCTAAAATGTGTAATTTAGGCGATTGTCGCCAAAATGGTTGATTTTAGGGCCTTTGGCCGAAATGAGTTGATTTAGGCAATTAATTTACCAAAATGTTCGATTTAAGCGATTTGTCGCTAAAATGGTTGATTTTAGGCCTTTGGCCGAAAATTGGTTGATTTAGGCAATTAATTTACCAAAATGTTCGATTTAAGCGATTTGTCGCTAAAATGGTTGATTTTAGGCCTTTGGCCGAAAATTGGTTCATTTTAAGGCATTTTGCCAAAAATGTCGATTTTACGGCTTTGAGCCGAGAATGGTTGATTTTAAAGGCATTTTGCCAAAAATGTCGATTTTACGCGATTTGTCGCTAAAATGGTTGATTTTAGGCCTTTGGCCGAAAATTGGTTGATTTAGGCAATTAATTTACCAAAATGTTCGATTTAAGCGATTTGTCGCTAAAATGGTTGATTTTAGGCCTTTGGCCGAAAATTGGTTTATTTTAAGGCATTTTGCCAAAAATGTCGATTTTACAGCTTTGAGCCGAGAATGGTTGATTTTAAAGGCATTTTGCCAAAAATGTCGATTTTACGCGATTTGTCGCTAAAATGGTTGATTTTAGGCATTTGGCCGAAAATTGGTTGATTTAGGCAATTAATTTACCAAAATGTTCGATTTAAGCGATTTGTCGCTAAAATGGTTGATTTTAGGCCTTTGGCCGAAAATTGGTTCATTTTAAGGCATTTTGCCAAAAATGTCGATTTTACGGCTTTGAGCCGAGAATGGTTGATTTTAAAGGCATTTTGCCAAAAATGTCGATTTTACGCGATTTGTCGCTAAAATGGTTGATTTTACGGTTTTTTACCGAAAATTGTTGATTTTAAGCGATTTGTCGCTGAAAATGATTAATCTTATTTATAAGCAATTTGTTTGCTTAAAAATCGATTAAATCATAGACAATTTGTTGTCGAATTGATTGACTAAATGTAGGCAATTTGTTGCCAAAACGTGATTGATTAAGGCTTTTAGCCACAATTATTGATTAATTGAACTCAAGCCAGATTTGTTTGAAATAAGGCAATTGAACCGTAGTTATTAATTAACTAGGCTCTTTTAGCCAATATTATCGGATTTAAGGCTTTAATGCCACGATCATTGACTAAGCGGGCATTTAAGCTTTAATCAAATTAATTAAGACAGTTTATTTGTCTAAAATAATGACGTGAATGCATTTATGCGATTATAGAATTGTTAGGAGTAGAAGAGAAATATGCATGAAGTGCTAAAATTAAATAGGCAGAGTTTCGTTTACGTACCTGATTTAACCGACGACCACTTCTTAATTCCAGATTAAATTCCTTGCTTGGGGAAAATTAATTTAGTTTTTGTTCGATTTTAGTGTCCAAATATCACAATAAAAACGTAATAAGAATTAAATAAAATGCAAAAAAAAAAAAAAGCGGTAGAGAAATCGCAAAGAGCGTGGGAGGGAGGAAGATCGTCCGTCAACACAGACAAGGGTGTCAAAATTGGACTGAAAATAGCCTATTTATAGGCATTTTCGGACCAAGGGCGGCAGGTGCCGCCGGGCTCGGCGGCAGGTGCCGTCGGGCTCGGCGGTAGGTGCCGCCAGGCTCGGCGGCAGGTGCCGCCGGGGCGGCCGGGCGGCAGGTGCCGCCGATGGCCGGCGGTAGGTGTCGCCGTGCTTGGTGGCTCCCTCGGGTCTTTCACTTCAGAGAGGTTTTTGGGAGTTTCGGGTCTCAGAAAAATATTCCGGGACCTGTTTCGCGATCCTCGCGACATTCCGGACGTTTTAAGTACCATATTGGCATACTTTCGGTGAACTTTCAAAATGGCCTTCGGTCCGGCCGGACTGTTTGCAGTCCGGGATAATTGGCTCTTTGAGCCTCAAAATTTGAGTATTCACAGTTGCCCCCCGCCGGCGATCATAAAAATGATTTATGGGAGTCGGTGGTTGTCTGAAACACAAATTTTGGAGGCGAAAATCGGACGCGTCTAAAAGACCCGCGCCTTAGCCATTTGCTTATAAATAGCTTGAAATTCTCATTTTCATTCATTCTCAACTCTTTAGATCAAGGAGCTTTCTTCAAATCCTCTCAACTTTCAAGGCTTTAAACCTCTCTCTATGGCTTCTTCGGATTTTAGTGATGACGATTTTCTGGAATCTGTAGAGGTTTCCGTCGAAGAAGCCAATCTTACGTTGGACGCCGATACTCACGCCTCTGTAACCGGCATCTTCGCCCAGGTAAGCTCCTCTTCGCTCATATTTTGCTTATAATTGTATTATCATTATTACCTTTTCGGGCCTTAGACCGCACTAGGAATTTTTTGGGCCTCCATGGCCGGGTAGTGAAATTTCGGGCTTCCGAGGCCGGATTGTGATTTTTCGGGCCTTCGTGTCCGAATTGCGATTTTTGGGCTTCCATGGCCGGATTGTGATGTTTGTGGGCCTCCGTGGCCGGTTTTTTTTTTTTTTTTTTTTTTTTTTTTTTTTTTTGTGATGAAACTAAGATATTGTCTTTAGTAAAGAATCGAAGAGCAACTCTTAGGTTGCTTTGCCATTTTCAGGACCCTTTTGTTAAAGTGGATGTAGGTGAGACCTCCATGTCCGAAATCCCGCTCGAGATACTTGATCCTAACCACCCCATTGGGGCGATTATCAGTCCGTCTCATTTAGGCTGCTTGAGACACCAGGATATGGGCTGGATCAGTCACAAGGAGTTACTGTGCGCTTTGGCCGAGAGATGGTGGGACACTACCAACACTTTCCATTTTTCTTGGGGCGAGTTGACGATGACTCCGGTAGATTTTTCAGTGATCTCCGGGATTCCGTTCGGCACTCGACCGATCGAATTATATGACGATTGGAGGACAGAGATTTCTCCTGACCGGATGGTGGAGCTGATCGGGATTAATTTACCTCGAGTTGTCGGGCCAAAATCCATTTCCCCGGCTTTGAGCGTCTCCAGACGCTGGCTATACCTCCAGGCTCCCAACACTTACGCCAGATTCAGGCGGGGAGAGCTTACGGCTACTCAGACAGCTAGGTTCACTTTATTGCTGCTGTTTGCTTCGACTTTCTGGTCCAATAGGAAGGAGCACTTTAATCCTTCCATCTTAAAAAGTTTAGAAAACCTAGCTCACCTCAAGGATTACGACTGGGCCGGCGCTATCCTGAGTCGCATGTATGATGACATGTGTGGTCTGAGTCGAAGCCATTGTAAACTCAGTGGGACTTACTACTTCTGGGAGGTAAGAACGTTCTTCCTTTCTCTTTTCATTTTAATTTTCATTTTCATTCATCATTTTTTCTTTGACTTTTTGTTTCTTCCTTTTTACAGACTTGGGCATACGAGTACTTTCCCTTCACTCGCCCAGAGCTAGTTAATGCTGATCTTGGATTGGGGTTGGTACCCTTGGCTTGGAGATGGTACCGGCCAAACCTTCATACTGTTCAGCACAAGAAATCCCTAAAGGATCTGAGAGCCTTTTTCGATACGTGTAGCCTGGCGCAGGTATGTGTTTAATTATTCTTGAATATGTTGAATAAAAAAGATTTATTAACATATTTGCATTTTTTTGCAGGTGGAGACAAGGGCAATGATGACCCGCCTGCAGAGCTGGATTCAAATTGACCCCCAATTCCAGCGGTCGGATGACTTGTCCCAGCGGAGAGTGGTCTTGTCGCACCCCGTCCTGAGACGATATTACTTAGGTGAGAGAGTAAACGTTCAAATAAGAGGCTGCCGCTCTATTCCTTATTCCCCTCCCGAAGACATGCGAGCGGGCAAGCATATGATGTTGACCGATGTTCATACTGAGGGTGTTCCGCATGTGGAGTTCACCCTAGAGGGAGACTATGACGAGTTCTGTAGAACTTTTCTCATGCAACCCATCGGATCCCGGCTTGATAGCTTTCAGAGATTGGTACCTTCTCAGCCACTCGGTACCCGTTCTTCTCGGGCTTCGGGTCCCTCGACTAGGACTCCAAGGAGGAGGCCCACGACTGATCCGACCTTTTCTACTCCGGTTGCGGGTCCTTCGCAGGCTGGGCCCAGCCGATCGGCCGGTCCTAGTCGATCGACTGGTCCTTCTAGGGCTCCCCGGGCTGTTTTGGAGGCTACCAGGCCGCTTCACCCAGATCTGGTCAATTTACGTCTTCCATACAGTATTCCTTATTATGTTCCTAATAGTCCTCCTTCCTTTCGAGAGGTCTCCCTGGAGAATATAGATCGCGCGACTCTTCCTTCTAAGGACATTAATGAGGTAAAACCTTACATATCTCTCACAAAAAGGATTCGTAAGAGATTTGATGTTAACTTACATTTTTCTTTGTATGGTTTCCAGGTTCCTGACGGATTGGTCAATCAGATGATGGAACTGGTTCTCGGGATGCAGCAAGAACTGATTACAGCCTAGACTTAGATGGCCTATGACGATCAGAGGAGGAGGAGGCCCCGTCGCTGAAGCCATGGTTGCCGGATATGTATTTTTTTTTTTTTTGCATTTCTGTACTAAACTTTTACTGTACTTCTGTGTCGAATTTTGACTGTACCTCTGTACTGAATGTCATCTGTACCTGCAACTAGTTAGTACTGAAATCATGTATGCATGTTTGAAATGAAAATGGGGTTTCACCATTTCGGATGTACCTTTTTTTTTTTTTTTTATTTATTCATCCCCTCCCCCTTTTTTTTTTGTATGGCCCCCACCGTCGGCGGCTGCTGCCGCTGACGTTTTGGCGGCTGCTGCCGCCCTCATTCGGTGGCAATTTGGCGGTAGCTGCCGCCATCATTCGGCGCATTCTTCTATAAAAACAAGTTTCTTTGCTTGGCTCTTCACTCATCTCTTCTTTTCTCTCTTTCTCTTCTTAACTTCAAAGAATGAATCCCTTTTTTACTCACAGCATGCACAGCTGGATTAAGAGTCTCTCCAAAGTCGAAAAGATCAACTTGGGGAGGTACGGTCTCTCTCCTATCGTTACGCTCAGGGGGGTGGTGATCGACTGGAACTTTTTATGGGCCTGCATCAGACTTTGGGATCCTGAGGCCCATGTTTTCCGGTTCGGAGCCATGATGGAGGAGATGTGTTCTCTTTTTGAGGAGTTCTGTGCTATCATAGGGTGCGACCCCAATGCCCCTTTGGTCAGGCATGAAGTCAAGATCGGGTACGTTCGATCGTTTGAAAGCCTGTTTCAGTTCAGCCGATCTCAAGCTATGGCTATGATTGTTGGTGATCAGAAAGCAGTTCTGCTGCCCCTGATTGATGAGTTCTCAGGGGTCTGTTCAGATGATCCAGACCGGATGAGGCTAAGAATGCGGGCCTTGGTTTTTTGTTTATTGGCTGGCTTCTTGTTCAACAAGGATCCGGGCTTCGGGGATCTGCGGCTTTGTCCCATGGTTCGGCAGATGGAGGATATGGGTTGCATAGGTGGTATTGTGCTGGCAGAAACCATCAGGAGTCTCGACAGAGCCGCTTTAGGCTTTGAGGATTGGACGGTTTCTCCTATTATTCTTCAGGTATTTCTTCTTTTTCTATATTATATATATATTTTCTTTTTCTTTTGCTCTGTCTCTTTGTAATAGAAAGGATCCGTTACTCAGGTTTGGTTGAAGGACCATCTCCGAGTGGTTGCCACTCCTACTTTGCTGCCTTATAACCCTGTCCAGTATCGCATGCGGAGGATCTTGATCACACATCCGTCTGTTGATGCCTGGACCTCATGGCTGATTGAGTTGGGTCCGAATGAAGTGCTGTGGTTCGTACCTTGGTATGGCATTACCCGCTTTATCCAGGTCAGCTTTCACCATACTCAGGTTTACCTTTTAGGCCTTACCCATTGTACTTGGTACTGTGCTTCACGCGTTATGAGGCAGATGGGAATAGATCACACTGTACCGATCATGGATGACTCTTTATCTGATTCCACCATCACTCCGGGAGTTACCCGTGCTGTCCTTAGAGCTTGGGTTAGAGATCATCAGATGGTTAGGCCTTTACCTAATCCTGCTGGTATTCAGACTTCTCCCGAGTATCGGGCCTGGTTCGCGAATGCTGTCTGGCCGGTTGAAAAGCTGAGGAGGAACGCACTGCTGAGTGCACTTGAGGGTTGGACTCAGGCTGACTCTGGTGAGGGGGTTAGGATTGATGAGGAGATTGTGTTGACTCCTTGGACAGGCGAGGCTGGAGAGAGTTCAACAGCTAGGGATGACTCGGAGGACGTTGCCCCACGGAGGCGACGGGCCACCTAGACTCTGATAGGCTTTATTCTTTGGTTTTGGATGTATTTTGTTTCATGGATTTTATTTTTATTTTTATTTTTTTTTGGCTTTCTGCTTGTACTATTTGGCTTTATTTTTTTATTGGAGTGTTGTCTGACTTTTAAGCTTTCCAAGCACGTTCCAACTTTATTGCTTTAAGCTCTAATTTTTGCCTAAGCCGCCCTTTCGGGTTTTCAACTTAGCGAGCTACCCATTTTTGCCTAAGCCGCCCTTTCGGGTTTTCGACTTAGCGGTTTTTTTTTTATTTTTTATTTTTTTTTTGTTTATTTTTTTTATTAGCAAAGAAGAAAGAACGATGAAATGATGATTTTTATTAATGTTTAGACCGTGCCCAATCAGGGCTGCCTACATATCTCCGATATATAATTTCTTTTTTTTTTTTTCGAAGAGAATCAGGTCTAATGTAGTTCGTTTTACATTATGCAATGCTTATACAAAATATCTCTTTAACTGATCTAAATTACATGGATTTGCAAATTCTAAACCATCCAAATCAGTCAAGATGACGGCTCCGCCGGACAATACTTTCTTCAACACATAGGGGCCAGCCCAATGAGGACGAAACTTCCCACGTGGATCTTGAATTGGCTGTCTAATTTCCTTCAGAACCAAACAACCTTCTTTGAGTTTTCGGTCTTTGACCTTCTTGTTAAAATGCCGTGCCATTCTTCTCTGGTAGACTTGAGTTTGGTGGATTGCTTGCAACCGCTTTTCATCCATACCCAAAAGTTGCAAATGATAATTCTTCGTCCAATCTGCCTCACTGATCTGACTTTCTTGGATAACCCTTGCCGACTGAACTTCCAGCTCAATAGGCAATACTGCTTCCATACCGTATACCAACGAATACGGAGTTGCTCCGGTGGGCGTTCTAATCGAAGTCCTATATCCCCATAAGGCATTCGGTAGCTGTTCATGCCAAGCTTTGTGCCTTTTAGCCGTCTTCTGCAGAATGACTTTTATAGCTTTATTCGCGGCTTCTACAGCTCCATTTGTTTGTGGACGATAGGGCGAGGACTTATGATGTTGAATTCTTGTTTCTTTCAACAAATTAGAAAATTCACTCTGAAAGTGAGACCCATTATCTGTGATGATCTCGAAAGGCGTTCCGTACCGACAAAGGATGTTAGTACGAACGAACTGTGCTGCCTTTTTGGCATTTAAAATCGAATAAGAGGCCGCCTCGATACACTTAGTGAAATAATCTACGGCAACCAGGATGAATTGATGACCGTTAGAAGCCTTCGGGTGGATTTTTCCAATCACGTCTATGCCCCAAGTTGCGAAGGGCCATGGAGAAACAATGGGATTCAAATTGACCGGAGGCTGCTTTTGCAACTTAGCGAAGATTTGACATTCATGGCACTTCTGCGCGTGCCTCACGCAATCTGCAGTCATAGTTGACCAGTAATAACCTAGGTTTGCGATTTTGCGAGCCAAGGCTATCCCGTGCATATGCGGGCCAGATTCCCCATTATGTAAGGAACCCATGATGGCTTGAGCTTCTCCCTCATCCACGCACCTTAGGTGCAGGCCATTCGAACTCCTCTTATACAGAACTCCCCCAGTAAGGAAGTATCCGGATGTTAACTGCCTCAATGTTTGTTGATCAGTCTTGGTGGATCCCTCCGGGTAAGCTTCATTCTGAAGGTAATTCTGTATATCCCAGTACCAGGGCTTGTCATCCACCAAATTCATGACATGTGCTGGCTGTTTCTGTAGCCGAACAGTGAGAGGTCGAATGACTTGGTCTCCTCCCATGTTGACCATGGAGGCCAGAGTAGTCAGAGCATCAGCAAACTGATTCTTGGCTCGTGGTAAGTAGTGGAAGGATAGATCTTCAAATTGCTGGGCCAATTCGTCCAAACGTTGTAGGTAAGGAACCAAACGCTCTTCTTTAATTTTCCATTTTCTCAAGGCTTGAGAGACTATCAAATTGGAATCCCCGAAAACCTTGAGGACTTTTATTTCTTTTTCCAAGGCTGCTTCTAACCCCTTTATGCAAGCTTCATACTCGGCTTCATTGTTGGTGCAGTTGAAATCTAACTTGACTGCGATTGGAACATATTCTCCACAGGGAGTTTTAAATACAACTCCAATCCCATTTCCATGGTAATTTGAAGCTCCATCGAAGTACATTTCCCAGACTTCACTTTCTAAGCTCAACAAGTCTTCATCAGGAAATTCTACCTCCGGCATTTGGTCTTCGACTGGTAATTCTGCTAATTGATCGGCTAAGGCTCCGCCTTTCACCACCTTCCGTTGCACAAACTTCAAATCATAAGCCGCGAGTACTGACACCCATTTAGCCATCTTACAGTCAAGAACCGGCCTCTCCATAAGGAATTTCAAGGGGTTCGACTCAGAAATAACGCTTGTGGTGTAAGATGAGAGGTAGTGTTGTAGCTTCGTACAGGCCCATACTAGAGCCAAACACAGTTTTTCTATCTTGTTGTATTTCAACTCGTAGTCTAGCATCCTTTTGCTGAGGTAATATACGGCATTTTCTACCCTTGTATCTTCTGCTTGTTGAGCTAGCATTGCACCCATCGCTTCTTCTGTCACCGATAAGTACAGCAGCAAAGGCTTTCCTAGCCTTGGTGGCTGTAAAACTGGTGGGGATAATAGATACTGTTTGACTTGGTCGAAAGCTCTCTGACAATCCTCATTCCATTTGACGGCCACTCCTTTTCTGAGCAATTTGAAAATTGGTCCACAAGTATCGGCCAATTGGTTGATGAATCGGCTGATGTACTGTAGCCTTCCTAAGAAACCCCGAACTTCTTTTTCCGTCCTTGGTGCTGGCATTCCCAAAATGGCTTTGGCTTTTGAAGGGTCAATCTCTATGCCCTTCTGGCTGACCATATGTCCTAGAAATACACCGGATGTAGCTCCAAATAGGCATTTTGCCGGGTTGAGCTTCAAATTGTACTTTCGAAGTCTAAGGAAGAACTTCTCAAGTGCGGTTGCATGTTCGTCAGCTGTTTTTGACTTAATAACCATATCGTCGACATACACTTCTACTTCTTTATGAATCATGTCATGGAAGATGGTCGTTGCCATTCTTTGATAGGTTGCCCCGGCATTTTTGAGTCCAAAAGGCATGACCCTGTAGCAGTAGGTTCCCCATTCTGTGATGAATGCCGTCTTCTCTTTGTCTGGTAAATGCATCATTATTTGGTTGTATCCAACAACAAGATCGGTCAAGGAGACCATCTCATGTCCTGCCATTCGGTCCACCAACAAGTCAATATGTGGTAGGGGGAAGTCGTCCTTTGGACATGCTTTATTCAAATCCCGGTAATCCACACACATTCTGACTTTGCCATCTTTCTTTGGCACTGGCACGATGTTTGCTAACCATGTCGGGTAGGCGATGGGTTCTATGAATTGATTTTCCAACTGCTTGGCCACTTCCTCCTTGATTTTCAAGGACCATTCGGTCTTCAGCCTTCTTAGCTTCTGCTTCACTGGCTTAGCCTCGGGATATACTGGAATCTTGTGCACCACTATTGCTGGGTCAATTCCCGTGATGTCACTTGCCTTCCACATGAAACAATCGGCAAACTTCCTCAAACATTCACTGACCTGTCCCTTGTTCACACAGTCAAATGCAATGTATGTATGTTCATTTTCTTCTTTGCCAATTATTATTTTTTCCTTTTCATTTTTTATTTCATTTATATGATTATTTTTGCTTGGAAATGCTTGGAAAGATAGACACGCGGGGTAGTCAATAATTTGCAAGCCTTTATTGATCATGACAGAATCGTCTTCAAAGATTACATCAAATTTGAAATCTGGATTTTCGAAATTCGACACAGATAGCTCAGAACTAGGACTGGACTCTGACTCGGTTTCAGACTCGGGGTCAGACTCAACACAGGACTTGATTACATATTTTGACTCTAGGTTTGACTCGGGAGGGGGTTTATCAGCAGCGCGCTCCTCCTCGGCGTACCAATTGGTGAGAGGGCCTTCATTCGGCTTGATCAGGCTCAACAGATCTTGGTCCCCATCATTTCCTGTAATGACTGCAACCTCGTCAAAGAGACTCTGCAGCATGAAGTCTTCTACTTCTAGCTCGGGTATTGCCTCAGACTTGTTACCCCAGACATTAGAAAATATTTCTAACCCAGGTAGCATTTTCTTGACGGTCGGGCAATAAAATGGTTCTTGGAAACCATGATAAGGAACTGTCTCTCCAGATTTGTGGAAGTGACTATTCAAAGTTGAAAAGTGTAATGGCATCTATATGCTTTTCTTCTTTCCTCTTCTAGTCTTCTCAGCACGGTCTTCTTCAGTAGGCTCATAACCCAAACCAAAAGTCCCTTCATTCACTGGACTCTCCCAAGCTTGTAATGTGGGGTACGTCTTACCGGACCTTGCCATATTCATTCCCGGCAAATAGGACATCTTCAGCATTAAAGGAACTATGCAGTTTATTTGCACCGTTCCGAAATCAAAGAGAATTCAGGAGTTCGTAGTCTTTCCTTTTATGAACTGCACCGTGTCATATTGAAATCCCGAGAGGGGAAAATAGGCGCTTTCAGGATTGACTTCAAAGAGGGGCTGGCCCTTGGGTTTCTTGAGTTGACTGTAATCATCTCCTTGAACCGTTATAATCTTACCCTCGTAAGGGAATTTGACCTTTTGGTGCAAAGAGGAAGGTACTGCTTTGGTGTGGTGTATCCATGGCCGCCCTAACAGCAGGTTGAAACTGGTGGGCACATCAATGACTTGGAACGGTACCTCCATTATGGCTGGCCCAATCACTAATTTTAGTGTAACAACCCCCAATACTTCTCTCTGGGTGCTGTCATATGCTTTCACTATCTGGTCGGACGGAATGAAATCTGTTTCTTCCAATCCCAGGCAGCTGGCCACCTTTAGTGGGCAAACGTTCAGTGCTGACCCATTATCAATGAGAACCATGGGCACAGTTTTGTCTCTGGTTTGAACAGTGATGTAAAGGGCATCGTTGTGACTGTCTCCCTCCTTGGGTAAGTCATCCTCAGAAAATCTGATGCTTTGCACCTTTGATGATTGGGTGAGGGTGGATACCAACACTTCAGGGCTGACTTCCACCGATGTTTGAAGTCGACTCAAAGCCTTGCAAAGAGCTTGGCGATGAGGAAAGGATGATGCTAGAAGTTCCCAAATCGAAACCCTAGCTTGTGTCTTTTTCAACTGCGAGAGCACTGGGTCTTCCTTTGGTTCATCAGTCCTTTGGTAAAGGTTATGCGAGACTTTGTCCAAGACTAATGGTTCATATTGTCTCCCGCTCCTGGTTATAGCGTCGAGTTCCTCAGTTAGGTCATTCAGGTCTAGGACACAGATTTCGTTCATTCCTAGGAATAGGTTGAAAGGATCGATCAATTCCTGGTCAGAACTAATAGCATTTACCCCGTGATTTGGTAAGGGATTAGTGCTAATGTTTGGTTTACTTCTCGAAATAATTGAACCATTATCTACCAAGTCCTGGATGCGGTTCTTAAGCGTCCAGCACGCTTCAGTCTTATGCCCATGTGCTTGGTGGTACTCACAGTATTCATTGACTTTAAAATTCCTTGGTAAGGGGTTGGGTGATGGTCTTGCCTCCAAAGGTTTGATGTAGTTTGCTTTGACAGCTTCTCGGAATACCAAAAGGATTGGCATGCCGAGATCAGTATATGTTCTTCTTGATTGACTGCCGTTTCTCATGTTTCCCATGTTTCCCACACGTAAAGGATTCGTGGGGGGTGATGCTTGCCACTTCGTGGACTTTTCCGGGCTGGCTAGGTTTTTTGTATCTCGAGGCTCCTGAATCTTCTTTCAGTTGTCCCATTTGAAGTAAATCCTCTACCTTCGTAGCAGTGGCAATGAGCGACTGAAACGTTGGTAGGTATTGTGTTTGAAGCTGAGACTGGTAGATAGGCAGTAAATTCTTGATTATTATGTCAACTTGTTCCTGTTCAGAGGGTCGGTTGATCATTTGTGAAGCTTTGGCCCTCCACCTCGTAAGGAACGAGGAAAAGGGCTCATTGTTTTTCTGTTTGGTGGTTTCTAGTTCTCTTCGGGTAACATCCACCTCCATGTTATAGCGATACTGTGAATTAAATGCATTACAGATATCTTCCCAAGTTTTCATTTTAGATCGGTCCAAACTGACAAACCATCTCAGAGCAGCGCCGGTGAGTGACTGTTGGAACAACTGAGCAAGGAGCTCGCTGTTCAATCCAAACGGGTTAAGGGCACCCACATACATTTTCAAGTGAGTTTTTGGACAAGTAGTTCCATCGAATTTGTCCATGTTGGGCATTTTGAATTTGGTTGGCAGTCTTGCTTCGGGGAACAGAGACAAGGAGTCCATGTCCACCACTTCTTTGTGTGTCTTGAGGGCGGTAATAGACTGTTAGTATAATGTTAGTATACTATTGTAATTAATTGACTATACTATTGTAAGATAGCTGTAAATAACCATCAATTAGGGAGCTAATTAAGGCTGTAAATGTCAACCATAATTAGGAGACAATGGGCATCAATTAGGAGACATATTAGGCATCAATTAGGGAGCCAATTAAGGCTGTAATTGCCAGCCATAACTAGGAGACAATGGGCATCAATTAGGGCTGTAATTTAGGAATTTATTCCCAAAATTTGTGGATACTTCAGTCTATTTAAACCCAATCAGCTTGTGGGAATAGACAAGCAAATTTCTATCAAAATTCCATTGAAATACAGCAAGTTTGTCATGGTATCAGAGCCTAATTAGGCAATTTTAGAGCTGTTCTTTTATGAGTTTCAGCTTTGTTTTTTGAAGAACAAAGTGCAGATTCTGCTGTCTTTAATTCTGCAGTTTCTGTTTCTGCTTTCTTTGTTTAGTTCATATCTTTGATGAACTCTCGGTCATAGAAATTCTGAATTTCTATTTGGAGGCTCTCTTCATTTGGAAGAGATTGTGGTGGACATTTTTCTGCAACTTTCTGGCTGTAGGATTTTCATCTTGGTGGGTCTGTTGCTTCTTCTAGTATACCTGTCCCTGGTTGTGTTATTCCTAATTTTGCATTTTTGGTCTCCTTGTGCTATTTGAGATGGCCACATCAAACACAGTTGAGAGTTTTCATGTTCGTTTCACCGGAAAAAATTATTCTTCATGGGAATTTCAGTTCCAGCTCTTTGTTACAGGAAAAGAACTATTGGGCCATATAGATGGAAGTGATCCAGCTCCTAAAGATGCTAAGGAGTTGCTTCATTGGAAAGTTAGAGATGCAAGAGTAATGACATGGATTCTGGGGTCAGTTGACCCTCTTATTGCTTCTAATTTGAGGTCTTCTAAAACTGCAAAAGCCATGTGGGATTACTTGAAAAAGGTCTATAATCAAGACAATGCTGCAAGACGTTTTCAATTGGAGAGCGATATTGCTAATTATTCCCAAGGAAATCTCTCCATTCAGGAATATTATTCTGGTTTTCAGAATTTATGGGCTGAGTTTACTGACACTATTTATTCTAAAGTGCCTGCAGAATCTCTCCCTGTACTTCAAGAAATTCATGAGCAAAGCAAAAGAGATCAATTCTTAATGAAGTTGAGGTCTGAATTTGAGACACTTCGCTCAAATTTAATGAGTCGTGTTCCTTCACCTTCTTTAGATATTTGTTTTGGCGAATTACTTCGCGAAGAACAACGTTTTCTCATTCAGGACTCTCTCCAACAAGAAAATACTGTCAAGGTTGCTTTTGCTGCCCAAGGAAGAGGAAAGGGTCAGGACATGAGTAGAATTCAATGTTATAACTGCAAAAATTATGGCCACATTGCTGCCAATTGTGGAAAGAAGTTCTGTAATTATTGCAAACAGTCAGGACATGTCATAAAGGAGTGTCCGACACGGCCTCAAAATCGAAAATCAAATGTTGTCCCAATTGCACCAAATAATCTCACTCATTTTGCTGCTCCAACAGTTTCTACAACTCCCTCTTCAGCTGCTGAACTTGTGATTCTTACTCCAGAAATGGTGCAACAAATGATTATTTCAGCCTTCTCCGCCTTAGGACTACAAGGTAATGATACCTCCTCCTCCTCTCAACTTTGGCTTGTTGATTCTGCTGCCTCAAATCATATGACAAACACATCTAGCATGCTTACCAATGTTCGCAAATATCATGGTTCAACTGAAATTCAAATTGCAAATGGTAGTACAATACCTATTACTGAGATTGGAGATCTTAGACCATGTTTCAACAATGTTTTTATATCTCCAAAGCTCTCAACTAAGCTTCTTTCGGTTGGTCAGTTAGTAGATAACAATTATGATGTGCATTTCTCTCGTAATGGTTGTCTTGTGCAGGATCAGGCATCGGGGACAGTAATCGCGAAGGGGCCTAAAGTTGGGAGACTCTTTCCATTACTATTTTCCGGTCCTCGTATCTCTTCATTTTGTACTACAGTTATTAGCAAAAGTGAACTATGGCATAGACGTTTAGGTCATCCTAATCCTGTTATTTTGTCTCATTTATCAAATTCTGGTTTCTTGGGCAATAAAGAATTCCTTGCTAAGGTTCCTTTTGATTGTTCCACCTGTAGACTTGGTAAAAGCAAAACTCTTCCTTTTCCTTCTAATGGTAGTCGTGCTGTCCAATGTTTTGATATAATTCATAGTGATGTCTGGGGCATTACGCCCGTTATTTCTCATGCTCAATACAAATACTTTGTGACATTTATTGATGATTACAGTAGATATACATGGGTATACTTTCTTCATTCTAAATCTGATGTATATTCTGTTTTCAAGACCTTTTTAGCCTATGTTGAGACTCAGTTTTCTACTTGTATTAAAGTATTACGATCTGATTCTGGAGGAGAATATATGTCTCATGAATTTCAGAATTTTCTTCGTGAAAAAGGGATTGTCTCACAACGTTCTTGTCCTTATACACCACAACAAAATGGAGTTGCTGAACGTAAAAATCGTCATCTTTTGGATGTAACCCGAACTTTGTTAATTGGATCTTCAGTTCCATCTAAGTTTTGGGTTGAAGCCTTATCTACTGCAACTTATCTAATTAATAGAATGCCTTCTCAGGTATTAAGTCTTGACTCCCCATATTTTCGTCTATATAATCAATATCCTAATTATCATGATTTACACACATTTGGTTGTGTTTGTTTTGTTCATCTACCTTCTCATGAACGTCATAAACTTTCAGCTCAATCTGTTAAATGTGCATTTATGGGTTATAATTCTTCTCAAAAGGGTTTTGTTTACTATGATTCCACTTCTAACAAATTTCGTGTTTCTCGAAATGTTATTTTCTTTGAGCATCAATATTTCTTTCCTAATCTTGCTAAGTCTTCTTCTACTTCTCCCATTCTTCCAACTTTTGAGGATTTACCAATTGTTCCTAATCGGTTTAAGCCTGGATTTGTGTATGGAAGACGTCAACCAACGGTGCCTCTTCCCGAGACTGATCCCTCATCTATGTCTGATTCTCCTGAATCTACTCTGCGTCGCTCTACCAGAGTATCCCGACCTCCAAGACGGTATGGTTTTTCTGATAATCCTGCTGGATATTCTGCCACTTTATCTGATATTTCTATTTCATCTTGTTATTCACAAGCCTCCAAGAATGAATGTTGGCAAAAAGCCATGCAGGACGAACTTCAAGCTCTTCACGACAATCATACATGGGAAATTCTTCCTTGCCCTCCAAATGTTAAGCCCATTGGATGTAAATGGGTTTATTCAGTCAAGCTTCGTTCTGATGGCACTTTGGATCGATATAAAGCTCGATTGGTTGCTCTTGGCAATAAGCAAAAGTACGGAGTAGACTATGAGGAGACCTTTGCTCCAGTTGCAAAGATGACTACCGTCCGTACTATTCTTGCAGTTGCTGCTTCTCAGGGTTGGCCTCTTCATCAAATGGATGTCAAAAATGCTTTTCTTCATGGTGATCTTAAAGAAGATATTTATATGACACTTCCACTGGGTATGACTTCCTCATCTTCAACACATGTGTGTAAGTTAAAAAGATCTCTGTATGGACTCAAACAAGCTCCACGTGCCTGGTTTGACAAGTTTCGATCTACCTTACTTCAGTTTTCGTTTGTGCAAAGTAAATATGACTCCTCTTTGTTTCTTCACAAGAGTTCTGCTGGTTTTGTTCTACTCCTTGTTTATGTAGATGACATTATTATCACTGGCACTAACACATCAACGATCCTCAGTCTTCAACAATCTCTTCAAACTTCTTTTAATATGAAGGATCTTGGTCCACTTACATATTTCTTAGGGCTGGAAGTTCACTATGATTGTTCTGGGATATTTTTGCATCAACACAAATATACTACAGATTTGATTACTTTAGCAGGCCTTCAAGATTCATCCCCAGTTGATACTCCTTTGGAATTAAACGTCAAGTATCATAGTCAAAACGGAGATCTTCTTCCTGATCCATCTCTTTATCGGCAATTAGTTGGCAGTTTGAATTATCTGACTATTACACGGCCTGATATTTCTTTTGCAGTTCAGCAGGTCAGTCAATTCATGAGTACTCCGCGTCACTTACATCTGGTAGCAGTTCGTCGAATCCTTCGCTATCTTCTTGGCACATCTTCTCGAGGTTTATTCTTTCCTACTGGCTCTCCCGTACGCCTTGTTGCTTACAGTGATGCTGATTGGGCCGGTTGTCCAGACACTCGACGCTCTATAACTGGTTGGTGTATGTTTCTTGGTGATTCTTTGATATCTTGGAAAAGTAAGAAACAAGACCGTGTTTCAAAATCTTCTACTGAGTCTGAATATCGGGCTATGTCCGCTGCTTGTTCCGAGATTGTTTGGTTACGTGGGTTACTTGCTGAAATTGGCTTTCCTCAGCCTCATTCTACTCCTCTACATGCTGATAACACTAGTACCATCCAAATTGCTACCAATCCAGTTTTTCATGAACGTACCAAACATATCGAAGTCGACTGTCATTCTATTCGAGAGGCAGTAGATACCGATGTCATTTCTCTTCCACATGTCTCCACTGCTCTTCAAATTGCTGATGTCTTCACAAAATCTATGACACGACAACGTCATCAATTTCTCGTTGGCAAATTGATGCTTCTTGATCGCCCAGCATCAATTTGAGGGGGGATGTTAGTATAATGTTAGTATACTATTGTAATTAATTGACTATACTATTGTAAGATAGCTGTAAATAACCATCAATTAGGGAGCTAATTAAGGCTGTAAATGTCAACCATAATTAGGAGACAATGGGCATCAATTAGGAGACATATTAGGCATCAATTAGGGAGCCAATTAAGGCTGTAATTGCCAGCCATAACTAGGAGACAATGGGCATCAATTAGGGCTGTAATTTAGGAATTTATTCCCAAAATTTGTGGATACTTCAGTCTATTTAAACCCAATCAGCTTGTGGGAATAGACAAGCAAATTTCTATCAAAATTCCATTGAAATACAGCAAGTTTGTCTTAGACCTTTCTAAGAGTTCTAGCTTTTCTCTCATTTTCTGAGCTTCTAGCTCAGAGGCAGTTTTGGAAGGCATGTCATCCAAGTTAAGGATAGGGTTTGAGGATGCAGATGCAGCACCAGGTCCTTGATTGGAGGCAGCATGATCATTTCCCCCAACCGGAGCCCCATTTGCATTACCACCACCTAGTTCGGCTAACAGGACAATTCTTTGGGCAGCCAATGCCTCATTCATTTTAGCCTCCATTCTGGCTTCCATTTGTTCTATGAGGCTTTTGATGTCATTAAGGGATGCCATAGGTGCAGTGGGAGTTGGTGAGGTCGGTGATAGCACAGTAGGTGTGATTGGCACTAATGTCGGCACTTGAACAGGGGGTACCTGTAAGTATAAGGGTAGTTGTATTAGGGTACAGTAGGCGGTGTTGTGTATCAGGGTAACTGATATGAGGTAGATCGTCCCTTTGTCCAACTGTGCATGACTAACAGAATATCTTATGTGTTCTCCATGCGTTTACCCCAATACTTATGATATGTCGTGAATGCACACAACAACACATCGTAATCTGTTTTAATGAGATGCTTCACATTATCGGGCGCATACTGTCCTAAAGGATAGGGTCTATAGGCTATGACACAAATAGAGAACCGGCTTATTAAGGGACCCTTGAACCTTGAGCATGGATATACCTAACCATATGTGAAATAAAGAGTTTCGCGTGGATCCAACGGTACGCATACTCATGGGCCACCCCCAAAAGGATTAGGGACGGTTTGCGGTAACAGGGAGGACGCTTTGGCTGTCCGTCGACATAATCAAAGAGACCTGCCGATCAGCGCTACTTGCTATCCAGACTCAGAAGTTTGAACAGAAAGAGAAGAAATTCATTTGAAGTTCATTTTTTATGCAATGGAGAAAAAGATTCTCAACCGTGCAAATAAATCAACAAGTTTTAATGTCTTAATCACATTAATTAAGTCCGGATTTCCATATCAAGTATTCTTAAGGAAAGAACACTTGATTCATATTAGGGCACCCTGCAAAACAAAGCATAATAAAATAATACCTTAAAGAAAGGCCGGTTAGTTTTCACAACAATTGTAGTCCACTTTATGCAAAATGATTACATAATTAATTTTCCCCAGTGAAGTCGCCAAACTGTGAACCCCTTTCCCCAAAAGCATAGGCATGTGATGCATATGACAAGAGAAAGAAATGCACGTGAGTGTGTGAGTCGCCACCTTGTTTAATTATTTCAGGGTAAACTAGGAAAAAACCCTAAATGACTCCAATTTTAATTAACCTAGTTACTAGATTAATTATCCCAATGTGTAAGGCATGGTATGCAAACCCGAGATGGATCCCGAGACTATGTCATGCTGATGAACTAACCGAAAGGATGAATGCTTTGCAAGGTAAATGATGTAATTGGACCAAATGAAATGTTTAAGTGATTTCGATGATTTCGACTTGCCACCCGGGGTGAAATCCCGAACATGCCTACGTACTTCCGTTTGAATGGAAGATCAAAGTCAACGTAGTTCGATAGGCCTTCTTTGAAGGGCTTTGAAGGTGTATGCTTAATGCATGAGTGTGTGTATGCTTCGTGCATTTTTGTTGAGGCATTTTGCCAAAAGATCGATTAATTCGATTAGGCGTTCGTCGCCAAAATGTTGATTTTAATGGCTTTTAGCCAAAATGATTCATTTAAGCGATTTGTCGCCAAAATTGTCGATTTTGAGGCATTTGTGCTAAAATGGTTCATTTAAGCGATTTGTCGCTTAAAAGATTGATTTTAAGGCCTTTGGCCAAAATATATCGATTTAGGCAATCTGTTTGCCAAAAGTGTTGATTGGGCGATTGTCGCCAAAATGATTGATTTTAAGGCCTTTGGCCAAAAAATGTTGATTTAAGCAATTCGTTTGCTAAAATGTGTAATTTAGGCGATTGTCGCCAAAATGGTTGATTTTAGGGCCTTTGGCCGAAATGAGTTGATTTAGGCAATTAATTTACCAAAATGTTCGATTTAAGCGATTTGTCGCTAAAATGGTTGATTTTAGGCCTTTGGCCGAAAATTGGTTGATTTAGGCAATTAATTTACCAAAATGTTCGATTTAAGCGATTTGTCGCTAAAATGGTTGATTTTAGGCCTTTGGCCGAAAATTGGTTCATTTTAAGGCATTTTGCCAAAAATGTCGATTTTACGGCTTTGAGCCAAGAATGGTTGATTTTAAAGGCATTTTGCCAAAAATGTCGATTTTACGCGATTTGTCGCTAAAATGGTTGATTTTAGGCCTTTGGCCGAAAATTGGTTGATTTAGGCAATTAATTTACCAAAATGTTCGATTTAAGCGATTTGTCGCTAAAATGGTTGATTTTAGGCCTTTGGCCGAAAATTGGTTTATTTTAAGGCATTTTGCCAAAAATGTCGATTTTACGGCTTTGAGCCGAGAATGGTTGATTTTAAAGGCATTTTGCCAAAAATGTCGATTTTACGCGATTTGTCGCTAAAATGGTTGATTTTAGGCCTTTGGCCGAAAATTGGTTGATTTAGGCAATTAATTTACCAAAATGTTCGATTTAAGCGATTTGTCGCTAAAATGGTTGATTTTAGGCCTTTGGCCGAAAATTGGTTTATTTTAAGGCATTTTGCCAAAAATGTCGATTTTACGGCTTTGAGCCGAGAATGGTTGATTTTAAAGGCATTTTGCCAAAAATGTCGATTTTACGCGATTTGTCGCTAAAATGGTTGATTTTACGGTTTTTTACCGAAAATTGTTGATTTTAAGCGATTTGTCGCTGAAAATGATTAATCTTATTTATAAGCAATTTGTTTGCTTAAAAATCGATTAAATCATAGACAATTTGTTGTCGAATTGATTGACTAAATGTAGGCAATTTGTTGCCAAAACGTGATCGATTAAGGCTTTTAGCCACAATTATTGATTAATTGAACTCAAGCCAGATTTGTTCGAAATAAGGCAATTGAACCGTAGTTATTAATTAACTAGGCTCTTTTAGCCAATATTATCGGATTTAAGGCTTTAATGCCACGATCATTGACTAAGCGGGCATTTAAGCTTTAATCAAATTAATTAAGACAGTTTATTTGTCTAAAATAATGACGTGAATGCATTTATGCGATTATAGAATTGTTAGGAGTAGAAGAGAAATATGCATGAAGTGCTAAAATTAAATAGGCAGAGTTTCGTTTACATACCTGATTTAACCGACGACCACTTCTTAATTCCAGATTAAATTCCTTGCTTGGGGAAAATTAATTTAGTTTTTGTTCGATTTTAGTGTCCAAATATCATAATAAAAACGCAATAAGAATTAAATAAAATGCAAAAAAAAAAAAGCGGTAGAGAAATCGCAAAGAATGTGGGAGGGAGGAAGATCGTCCGTCAACACAGACAAGGGTGTCAAAATTGGACTGAAAATGGCCTATTTATAGGCATTTTCGGACCAAGGGCGGCAGGTGCCGCTGGGGCGGCAGGTGCCGCCGTGCTTGGTGGCTCCCTCGGGTCTTTCACTTCAGAGAGGTTTTTGGGAGTTTCGGGTCTCAGAAAAATATTCCGGGACCTGTTCCGTGATCCTCGCGACATTCCGGACGTTTTAAGTACCATATTGGCATACTTTCGGTGAACTTTCAAAATGGCCTTCGGTCCGGCTGGACTGTTTGCAGTCCGGGATAATTGGCTCTTTGAGCCTCAAAATTTGAGTATTCACACTCCCCAAGGTGATACACTGGGTCTGATAAAGCCTTTATTCAATAACTCCTGTAGCTGAATCTTTAACTCTTTTAGCTCTGCTGTTGCCATTCTCTAAGGTGCAATTGATACTGGTGCTGCTCCAGGATAGACATCTATAGTAAACTCCACTTCCCTCCTTGGTGGTAACCCTGGTAACTCTTCTGGAAATACGTCTGGATAATCACACACTATTGGTATGTCTTGCACTTCTGACTGTTCTTTCTCTGCTTGTAATGCACATATCAAGTATGCTTCACAACCCTTCTGAATTAATCTCTTTGCTGCCATGGCTGATATCACATTACCCAGAAAATCTCGCCGCTTCCCGACTACTGTAATCTCTTCCCCTGCTGTTGTATATAATGTCACCCTTTTCTTTGCACAATCAACTATAGCTTGATGTCTGGATAGCCAATCCATACCCAGAATAACATCAAATTCTCTAAATGGCAACTCCATCAGATCTCCTGGAAACTCTTTTCCATGAATAACAATTGGACATCCTCCGACCACTGTATGAGTTTGTACTACATCTCCTAATGGATTAGTAACTACCATACCCTGACTCACATTTGCAACTTCTAACCCTTTAACCCAAGGTTTAGGTACACTAATGTATGAATGAGATGAGCCAGGATCAATTAAAGCAGAAACTGTATGATCACATAAAGAAAACTCACCAACTATTACATCTGGAGCTTCCTCATCTTCCCTGGCTAGCATAGCATAGACCCTGGCTGGACCTCTAGTATCGGGTCTATCCACAGTCTCTGACTGCTGTCTCTGCCCTCCGGAGCTCTCACCTCTACCTCTGCCTGTTATGAACTGTGTAGGAACTTTTGCCCTCTTCGGACAATCTTTCTTCTGATGATCTGTTGCTCCGCATATCCAACATTTACCAGTCACCAACCAACAATCTCCACCATGCCGTCTGCCACAATGCTCACAAGGTGGAAAAGTATAACCGGCTGACTCTGCACCTCTACTGGTGCCTCTACTAGTTCCTCTGCCTGAACCTCGACTACCACCGGCAGAACTAGCCACAACTGATACCGCTGGCGCGTTAGCACCCCTAGCTGAGCCTTGGCTAAAGGAAGGTCTAGAACTAGCTGAACTACTAGCACCTCTGAATCTCTTGCTTTCTGACTGATATGCACTGGGTGCACTCTGAGTTTGGTCTCTCCTCTGTTGAGACCGCTGGCGTCTGGTACGCTGACTGGCCTGAATTCGCTCTATCTCCTGAGCTGCCTCTACCAAAGCTGAGAACTCTCTGAATCTGGAAGCTACCACTCCCATTTGAATCTCATCGTTCAGGCCTTCCTGAAACTTTTTACACCTTTCGGCCTCTGTAGTCACTATCCCCTTACCATACCTGCTGAGCCTGGTGAATTCTCTTTCATATTCGGCAACTGACATTCTGTTCTGCCTCAGGTATAAGAATTCTTTCCTTCTCGCATCTAGGTAAGCCTCTGTGATGAACTTTTTCTTGAATTCATCCAAGAAGAATTGCCATGTATACTGCTCTGCTGATACCCGCTGCTGAACAGTAGTCCACCATGTATATGCCTCATCTATGAGCAATGATGTGGCACAAACCAACTTGTCCTCTGGTGTACATTGTAATTGTTCCAGAACTCTCGATGTCCCATCTAACCAATACTCAGCTATTTCTGGACTGTCATCCTTGTTAGCACTGAATTCTTTCGCCCCATATTTCCGAAGCTTCTCTAGTGGGGGCTTTCTTTCTCTTTCTACTACTATTGGTGCTTGAGGTATCACCCCTGCAATCTGTCTAAAAGTATCTGCAAGTTGCTTTAACAGCACCTCTTGCCCTGGTGCTAATGGAGCCTCACTCTCCACTGCTCTGGCTTGACCTGGTGCTCCTGGAGCCTCACCCTCCACTGCTCTGGAGGCGTGTGACTCACTCTCACCTTCTTGTGACATCCTCCTAAAAGAACAACAACTGCTTAGTTCATCAGGGTAGTCATGGCATGTACACTATCGTGACATATGCATGCAAGCCCGGGGAAACTAAACCTAGGGCTCTGATACCAAAATTTGTAACATCCCTTCCCGGTCCACCCGTTAACCCGAATGAACCGAGACGCTACAAACTGGTTGACTTTATGTCTTATCATGCTGATATCATAATGGATACTGACTATAATATCATGCTGATGTTGTTTACCATAATAATGTAATTTATATTTACAAGACATGATACTAGTGTCAAAATGAAATGGGCCCAACTGTGTGCCCTGTACATGCCATAAAAAGGGTAGACAAAAGATACACATCTAAATGAGTAGCTACCCTGAAGACTGAGTCTTCTACAGATGAACTGCAGTAGTTGCAAGCTGACTCTCTACGGTCCAAACTCAAAACCTGCGAGTTAAACAGGTAACTCGCTGAGCAAATAAAGCTCAGTGGATATCTCAACATAAAAAGAAACAATTAAGCACATACATGTGTAGATAGAACCATGTAGGCACATAAGGCACATATAAGCACACATAGCATGATACTTTCATTTTACCTTGATGATCCTTCTTACTGTTTATAATACTATATGATTCATGCAATGTTATGTCAAGATATCTGTATGGCTCCATAAGGTTATAGTGAAACCGAAGTGATAAGAAAAACTGTATGAAACTGGATGAATATTGTATGCTTGGCTGCTATGGCCCGTATATAATCATATCCACTCAACGGCCTGTAGCCGGAGTATCAAACTGCTATCCTATGTCGCGACATAGTCTTATCTACATGGTTTCTACCTAACCTCAATGGAGCATAATGTTGGTATGTCAATAGTGTAACACAACAGCATACTAAGAGTTCATAACTTCATAAATCATAATGTTTATTTGATTTCACATCATTTGCATGCTTGCATGTTGTTTTAATACATGTTCTCATGTTGTATTTTGGTGTTAAAATGATTGGAGGCATATAAGTTTAGCAAAGGAATCCAATTGCATAGAAAATAAAGTCCAAAAGTGCATGAAAACACAAGTCGCGAGCGCGCCTTGCAAAGTCGCGAGCGCGAGATGCAAAAATGAGAGTCAGTGAGTTATCGGGCACAAGTCGCGAGCGCGCACTTGAAAGTCGCGAGCGCGTAGAGTGCAAAATGAGAGACAGTGAGTTCCTAGGCCAAATTCGCGAGCGCGCGATGAAAGTCGCGAGTGCTTACAGGCCAAGGGCCAAGTCGCGAGCGCGCAGTGCAAAGTCGCGAGCACGAGATGCAAAAATGAGAGTCAGTGAGTCTCAGGCACAAGTCGCGAGCTCGTCATGCAATTCGCGCGCGCGCGTCGCGTTTTCCAGCCTGCACAGTCTGTACTCTTTTGATCATATCTCTCAATATACAACTCCGATTTGGATGATTCAAAAACCCATGTAAAGCTAACACATAGAGGAACAAATAACTCTTATAACACTTCCTAATTCCATCATTAAATGGGGTCAAAATCAAGATGAAGTTACTGGTAAAATTTCCAGCAAACCCTGTTTCAACATAAACTCAATATTTACTTCATTTATTCACTTCCTCCCCTGTTTTCTCACCATTACCAGTCCTCCCACTCAACATGAAGCAATAGATTGTCTCATTATCAACACACCACACAAATTCTCATGCAAAGAAAATGGTAAATAAAAGAGATATCAAACCTTTACTCCAAAAAGCCTGAGCTTTTCTTTAGCTTCTTTTTTCTACAATCTTTGAACTCCCTTCTCCTATACTCATCAAAATTCTTATAACTTATCTACAATATAGCTCAATTAGAGGTTGAATAACATAAAGCTTCAAGATATTCTACTTACTTGGAGAAAATTGAGGTTGCCTTAAACTACCATGAAAATGGATGGAGAAAGGAAGGAGATGAAGAAGATGAAGATAAAGATGAAAATGGGAAAGTGAAAATGATTATTACGGGTAGGCCATCAAAATATCAATGAATTTTTATGTGAAACTTCCTAAATGGTACCTCAATTGTCAACAGGTTACTACTAAAGACCCAAGCTTGGTCTTTTAATGTAAATAAATCCTCACCCATATGCTTTGATCTATTTCTCTCAATCAAGTAAGTCCACTTATAACCCCGTTCTACCCCAACCGGGTTTGGTTTGGCCCGACTAAACTTGACTCTATGAAAAGACTCGACTCAGTAGGATGTCACAAGTAAAAGGCAAGATGAAGACTAGGGACTTGTTTTTTAGCTTGACATATTTCTGCTATGTATATTTTGGACGACTAAATAGCAACATCATATCTTTTTCAGCAAAGTTCTAAAAATTCTTTGTAATATGATCTATACACAATTTTCGATTTGCCTAATTCAATTTAAAAACGCAATCCAATTAGTTTGCCATCAATATGTATAAATTAGCCTTAGCTCTCACCATCTACCTTTTTTGTATACAAAAGCACTACGTTTAAGTAAAAAATTATAAGCTTTTGCCTCATTTCTTCATCATACATCGTGGGTGTTCTCCAAAGTAATAAAAAATCTTATCATTTTACCATGATCCTGTACATACAAAACTTCAAATCAGATGTCATATATTGAAACAAAATATCCTACAAGAAGAATATCATGATTCTTGATACTTACTAGGTTTGGAAACGAGGGTCGATATCCCGCCGCCCAACATTGTACTACCTTTAATGACAAAGCTCCGCAACTGGAACTATCATATTGTTTTCGATGGTCGGCGACGAGATAATAAGTTCATTCATGATTTATTCCAGTTAATTGATTGACAAGCAATCCCTACAACCAAAAAAAGAAAATACATTAAGATATTCACCTTATGTTCTTTAACAGTAAGATTAAGTTGTAGTTAAGTTTTTACTTACTATAGTCTCCTTTGTTTCTTCATACATAGAAATATCTTGTCTTAGAGAATCTAACACATAAATTTTATTTTCTTTCACATTTGCAACCATTGCATACCAATGATTATTTCTATTGATTGATAGAAAATTTGCAACATCATACAATAAACAATCAGAAAAATATATTATATCATACAATAAACACAAACTTTCTTGTCCTCCACATGATCAATCAGTTATCGTTGTTGCCACTTTACACTTTTCAGTGAAATCTTTGCTTAAAGTTGGAGAATTTGACACTATCTGGTCATCATTGATCAATTTTTCAAGTATGACACTTTTATTTTCATGGCAAAACATGCTCAACGAAAGACAAGGCACATGCATTTTTTGGATGTGTGGTCAAATATTAGGGTGTTCGTAAGAGCATCGATAGTAATAGGGATAATAGGTTTATGAGATCGCTTTCTGCAGAGTTGTTGATGGGATAGTTCCAGTTGCAGACCTTTGTCATTGAAGGTAGTACATGTATCCGCAAGCGGGGAACATTCTGAACAATACGAACAAGCAATATTAGATATAGTGACCAAGGAAAAATATAAACCTCAAAAGACATTACAAAACTCGCAAGGAATAGAGGGAACATCTTGTTAGTATCTTTCTTATTAATTTGACTGTGTTTTTTTTTATTAATATCAATAGTGCTTTGATTGTGATAACTAAGGGTAAAAGAATCAAAGGTATAGCGCAATTAAAAGCCTTCATACAAATTAACCCGCATGCAGGTGTGCAGATAATGTGAGAAGGTTTATATTATTTGCTGTGTTTATAATGAATACAAGAGCAGCTTTATATAGTTGAGCTACAGAGTTGAAATAGCATAAAATCAGCTAACTACTTACATGATATAAGGAAGGCAGTTACAACAATAAGATAGATACAAATGAAACAAACTATATCTAAACAGACTATATCTGTATATTTGGTAGTTGCTCTAACACCCCCCGTCAAGCTGAAGGCAGAGAAGAACAAAGCCGATGCTTGTCTCGGTGTTTAATAAAGAGACGCTGCCCAAGAGGTTTGGTGAGAATATCAGCAATTTGGTCATCGGAAGAAAGGAATCGAACCTGAATTATGCGTTGTTGAACTTGTTCTCGAATGAAATGATAGTCAAGTTCTATATGTTTTGTTCGAGCGTGAAAGACGGGATTTGAACATAGATAAATAGCTCCCACATTATCGCACCACAATGTAGCTGGATGGGAGGAAGAGAAGCCAAGTTCAGACAGAAGGGATCGAATCCACATAATTTCAGCAGTAGAGTTAGCAAGAGCACGATATTCACTTTCGGTGGAAGACCGAGCAATGGTTGGCTGTTTCTTTGAAGTCCAGGAAATAAGATTTTTACCCAGGTAGACTGCATAACCATTTGTTGATCGATGATCATCGGGGCAACCACCCCAATCACTATCAGTCAAGCATTGCAAGTCGAGAGTGGAATGCTTGGAGAAGAACAAACTGATACCAACAGTAGCCTTAAGATAACGTAACAACCTCTTAACTGCTGTCCAATGCTCTTGAGTAGGCTGATGCATAAATTGAGATAATTTATTTACAGAGAATGAGATATTAGGTCTGGTCAGAGTGATGTATTGTAGGGATCCAACCGTATGACGATATTGCTCCGCATTTGATAAAGGATCACCAGAGAGTTTAGAAAGTGGAGGGTTGGTTGACATAGGTGTATGACAAGGCTTGCAATCAGACATGTTAGAATTGGCTAGCAGATCAGTGATGTACTTTCGTTGGGTGAGGAGAAGACCATCAGCTGAAAATTGTGCCTCAATGCCCAAGAAGAAATGAAGAGATCCAAGGTCTCGAATTGGAAAGGTTGATTTGATCGTACTTAAAAAGCAATCCATTTTTGTAGAATCAGAGCAAGTAAGGAGAATATCATCCTCATAAATTAAAACATAGAATTTAAGAGCACCTTGATGAAGAATAAACAAGGAAGAATCAGCCTTCGAAGCTTGAAAACCAAGTGCCTGCAGAAAAGAAGTGAGTCTTTGAAACTAGGCCCGAGGGGCCTGTTTAAGTCCATACAACGACTTAGACAGCTTACACACATAGTCTGGATGTGAAGAGTCTTGAAAGCCAATGGGCTGCTCCATATAAATATTTGAATCAATAAAACCATATAAAAACGCATTGGAGATATCAAGTTGACGGATTGGCCAATTTGAAGAAGTAGCAATTGAGAGAATGGTCCGAATGGTCGTAGCTTTAACAACAGGACTAAAGGTCTCAGTGTAATCAATACCAGGCTGCTGCGAATAGCCCTTTGCAACGAGCCGAGCCTTAAACTGATCTATCTCCCCATTAGCTTTTCTTTTAATTCGATAAACCCATTTATTGCCAATGATATTTGCAAACGGAGGTCGAGGAACAAGAACCCATGTGTGATTCTGAAGCAAGGCATTAATTTCACTCTGCATGGCATCACGCCATTCAACATACGGTTTGGCTTGATTGAAGGTTGTTGGTTCTGTGATAAGGTAATTTTTTGCTTTGGTGGAAAGACAAGCATGTCGTTTTTGCATGGTGGAAGAACGAAGCTGCATGGGATGAGTTCGAGGAGGAGAGGTTGAGGTAGAAGACTCAACATTTAGTGGAGATGGGTAACGGGTGAGATCAACAATGAGAGATAGTTGAGGGTCAGTGGTTGAATCTGATGAAGGTGATTGAGGAGAGGGAAAGGAGGGTGACGTGGTTAAAGGTGGGGACTGACCTGAATTTGAAGAGTGATCAGTGGTAGAAAATAATGGAGTATTAGAGGGAGTAGAGATCTGACCTGAATTTCCAACAGAACCCGTGGATGATGGAGGTACACTTTTAATGTGAAGCCATGGTAAAGGTGAAGAGTCCTTTGGAGTTTGAGATGCTGCATTATGAGAACGATACAAAAAGAGGCGAGGATTAAAAACAACATGCCTAGCAATATAAACTCTATCATTGGATAAATCAAGACAGCGACTACCCGAGTGAAAGGGACTTGGACCAAGATAGACACAAGGAGTGCTCCGAAATGCAAATTTATGGTTATTATATGGACGTAATAGAGGAAAAATAGTGCATCCAAAGGGCTTTTGAATAGAATAATCAGGATGGTTGTGAAATAGAACAAAGTATGGAGAAGAATTATTAAGAACTGGAGTGGGCAAATTATTTATAGAAGAACAGCTCATTTCAAATGCATAATTCCAATACCGTAGTGGCAAATTAGCATGCGCAAGAAGTGCAAGACTGGTATCAACAAGATGGCGAATTTTTCATTCTGCGACACCGTTTTGTTCATAAGTATGAGGACATGCAAGTCTGTGAACAATACCGACTTGTTTGAAATAGGTGTTTAGCTTTCAATATTCCCCTCCCCAGTCTGAATGGAATGCCAAAATTCGTTGATTAAATTGACGATGAATGAATTGCTCAAATTGAAGAAAGACAGGATAAACATCACTTTTATTTTTAATCAAATAAATCCATGTGTAACGTGAATAATCATCAATGAAAATAAGAGCATAGCGATGGCCAAGACTAGATAACAAGGGAGCCGAGCCCCAAACATCTGAGTAAATAAGTTGAAAGGGGGCAGTACTTTTATGTTGAACGAATCCTAAAGATAGTCTGGCATGTTTGCCTAAAACGTAAGAAGAACAAGGAGAACTAGAATTGTTGGAACAAGGTAAATGAAATTGCTTAATTAAACTAGACTCGAGACGCCGTTGAGGATGTCCCAAAGCAGCATGCCATTCATCCTTGGTGGGTGCTTCAGCTGTAAATGCTTGCTTGACATCAGGACGAAAAGTGTACACTCCATCTTCACTTGGGCCCTGCAGAAGGATTTCCTTTGACACCTGATCCTTGACAAGAAAATAAGAGGGCCAAAATTCAAAGAAGCAGGAATTATCAGTGGCAAATTTTTGAACTGAAAGTAAGTTTTTGACAATTTTAGGAACACAAAGAACATTCTTTAAAGAGAGAGAACCAGTAGACGAAGGAAAGGATGTGATACCAGTATGAGTGATTTGCAAACCTTGTCCATTACCAACATGGAGCTGGTCTTGTCCATTGTAGTCATGAGCAATGCCGAGATTAGTTAAATCAGGAGTGATATGATAATTTGCTGCTGTGTCAAGATACCATGGCATAGTGGAACCTCCATGAGTGTAGTTGGCAATGGGAACTTGAGCACTTTCACTATTAAAATGACCAGCCAAAGAGTAATTTGCATGTGGAGTTGCATTTTGGTTGTGAGACTTGTAACGAGAATATCGACGACGACAACGATCAGCTGTATGGTTTCTATAGCCACAGATTTGACAAGGTGCACGGGTTCGATTTCCATTCCAATTCGAAAATTTCTTTTGATTATTATTCTGAGATGGAGTGGGAAGCAATGGAGCAGAATTAGACTGACAAGTCACCATATTTGCTTGAGGAAGATCAGTAGAGCTCTTAAGTAAAATTTCATGAGCAGTAAGTTGACCATGGAGTTCATGAAATGACACTGGTTCAGAATAAAGATTTAAGGCAGTGATAATGGCATGATAGTTACTGCCAATATTGCGATAAATTATAGCATTAAATTCTGCTGGAGCAAAAGGACGTCCTGCTGCATTTAGCTCATCAGCTAGAGCTTTAGCACGTTGCAGATATGCTGAGACTGAGAGATCATTTTTCTTCAATTCTTGGAGTTCAATGTGTAATTGCAGCTGTCGGTTTTGAGAAACTGAACCAAAGGCTTGAGAGAGAGCCTGCCATACTTCATAAGATGAAGATAACCCAATTACATAAGGGAATATCTCTTCCGAAAGAGAAGAAAGGATCCAGGAATGAAGCATCTGATCCTTTTTATACCATGTTTCATATTCTGGATTTGGAATCTCAGCAGGAGGAGTAAAAAAATCTTTAATTGTTTTCGATGGAGCAACAGTTGAACCATCAACAAACCCAGTCAGATTTTGGTAATTGAGAAGAGGATTAAATTGAGTTTTCCAATCGAGATAATTTCTTAGAGTAAGCCTTACAGAGAAGGTATGATGAGCAGAAGAAGAGATTGAATTTGATGGGATCATTTGAGAAGAATACATGATGAATCAGAAAATTAGAGTGAGGGCTCTGATACCATGTGAAGATAATGTGAGAAGGTTTATATTATTTGTTGTGTTTATAATGAATACAAGAGCAGCTTTATATAGTTGAGCTACAGAGTTGAAATAGCATAAAATCAGCTAACTACTTACATGATATAAGGAAGGCAGTTACAACAATAAGATAGATACAAATGAAACAAACTATATCTAAACAGACTATATCTGTATATTTGGTAGTTGCTCTAACAGCAGGGAACAATCTCTATTCCTTGACCCGTTTGGGGCTAACAATAGGGGTGTAACTTCTACTAGAATATTTCAATCCAAATTGAAATTCTAAACCAAATGTTAATTTGGAATACGAAATTTAAAATGAAATGTATTTTGAAAAATATTGGTTAATGGAATATGACATTCTATAAAGTGCATTAATGTGCAAACCAATCTTCAACATAATTAGTAAATGATAAAATATGACACTCCATTCATATGAAATCTTAGATTCTGCAAAATTTGATTAATTAGTATATAATTCCCTTGAACTGAACTACAATCCATTTATGCTTTAAAACAAACTATTTAATAATCCCAATTAATACAAACTTTTAAATTCTTAATATTAATATCCAAAAAAAAAAAAATCAATAACAATCATCCTCTAATCTGAAACTATGCAAGGCTTCTTTAAGAATCGTAGCTCTATATTGAAAAGCATCCCTTTCTCGACTAACATTTTCTACCTCTTCTTTGAGCGCTTGGCATCTTAACACTAAGGCTGAAATAATAGCATGGGATGCAGAAGAGGAGGAAGAACCATCAGCTCTGCTCCTTACATCCTTCACAAATGTAACACCGCCGCAGTCCTAATAATTAACAACCCATTCAATTCTAATCATAATAATAACAAGAACAAAAAAAGAAGGAAAAAATAAAAAAAGAAACATAAATAAATTGACTCCATATGAATAGTAGCGTTCCTAATGGTCTCCCTCTTTCTTATTCGAAACCATGAGTAGCAGCTTCTTTCCACAAGACTCACAACAAGGGACAGTTTTCAAACCAAGATAAAAGGAGAGAATTTTAGTATTAGATGCAGAAGCAAATAAATAAATAAATAAAGTCTTAATTTAGCCATTCTTCTTTTTCTCTAAATTTAGACCATGACACAGAAGTTTCAGCCAATTTCGAGAAAGAGTAATCCACAACATTTGAAACCTTGTCTGCCTGAGTCTTGCATTCTGGCCTTGAATAATGTAGGCCAAGATTTTGATCCATACAAAGCACGTAAGCTTGGGCCTTCACTTTTTTCATCTGAAATTTAAAAAAATTTAATTTTATAAACACAGTTTAAACATGTTGAACCAATTAAGTATAAACATAGTCTTAGCTTTTCAATGTCAGTAATCAGTTCAGCAAAGCTACAATACACAATATAAGGAAAGAAATAAACTCACTCTTTCAAATTCACAGAATGAATTGTGAGAGGGAGAACAATGATAGGCTTCAATTATAAGATGAACAGACAAAGAAAATATATAGCCACGAATTGGCTTTTATACATCTGAATAAGCTCCGAAGTGGAGAACAAAAAAATAAGGACCAAAAAGCCCAACTGTTTTTGAACTACGTGCAACAGCTTCTCAGTGAATTTTAGTTTGGTAAATCGTCTGTTTTGTTTTGGCCTTTTTTTCTGACCGATGAAAACAAAATGGCGTAAATACCTCTCAAGTAAGTTATTGAACCGTTCCGTTTGACCATCAGTTTGGGATGAAAACTAATGGACAAGTCTAACTCAGTACAAGGATTTGGGGTATTAAGAAATCTTTGGGTGATTGAAAAAAAGGAAAAAAAAAAAGTTGCTAGGGGAGAAAGAGAGAGCAAGGCTGAGGAATTATTCAAGTTGCTCGGCTCACAGTTCAACTTGAAATCTTTAGGTGATTGAATAAAGGAAAAAAAATTTTGTTAGGAAATCATGAAATTTATTAAAAATAAAAAAAAAAGTTATTAATCAAATAGCTAGAATGCTAATAATGTTATAATTAAAATTTTTTAAAGCTACTTATCAACATCACTAGTGAACTTCTAATGATAATTATAATTAGACCTTAATTTAAAATATGACTCGTGTTGAATATGAAATCTGGATATACTTTTAGTAAATAAAAAAAAATCAAAAGTAGAAATTTTTGTTTTTAGAATTAATTAGTCATAAATTTTCATCTATTCAAATATTAAAAAATAATATGAAAAAATATATTTGACATTAAATTAAGATGGAAACTCTCTAAATTTGGAAGGAAAGTCCCATAATCTTACCGCCCAGCCTTTCTTTGGAGAACGAAATTACTGAAGGTGTTAGTATGCACTCAAATCTATAAGACAATAATGAAACCTCAAAGTGATACTTCAATCCTCTCTGAGATGTCCTATTGACAGAATATGGTCCGTAGCCGCAATTTGCATTAAAGCTCATGAGACAAAGCAAAACACAGCTTGAGCCTATGAAAGAGGATCAGAAGAAAGTAGTTATAAGGTTTATCTAGGAAGCAACTACTGGTTCTTATTATGGCAGTAGTTGAAGAGTTTATTGAAAAAGGAAAAATGAAGTGACTTTTGTTTCGAAAATTTGTAACTAATTCAATCAATCCCCAAATTTCTACCCAAATCGTTTTACTCAGTTAGATGTGAAGAACGTAAGCTACAGAATTCCCATACATTGTGATGGTGGATTGCTGGTCTTGAGAGCACTTCCAAAGGAGTAACTAATTTGACATACTTCTGTCCATTTCGCACTTCCTAAAAGTTTATTTCGGTGACAGCTTTTTCGTCTCCAATACCAAATCCCTCACTACCTTACTGCTCACTTGCCAACTTCTTCAAGGTTCAAGCTACGATTCTGACTTCTCTTTTCCCCTTCTCTCGTTCTGCAACTCTTTTTCTCTTCTACCATTTGTAATCGCAAGCGATACTTCTTTTTTATTCGAATGAGAGCATCATCTTTTAAGCTTGATTTTTCATTTTTCATTTCTACAGATTTTCGCATTTTAGGGTTTTAGTAAATTTAGTATTTTCGATAAATGGTGTGATTTGTCGCATATTCTTTCCATTCCTCGGTTGTAAAATACTTCAACTTGATCAGGCTTGCCAGCTTAACATTGGTCATATGTGAAAAATATTCACTACAAAAAAAAAGCCACATTGCGACCAATTTTTGCGACGGACTTAAATCAGTCGCAATTTTGCGACCGATTTGTGACTTATGGGCAAATAGTTACAGATTTTAGCGCTGAAAATTTCCGCGAGTTTGGTTTTCGGTTTGCGACTAGTGTACTACGGATTTGTGACCGATTTTGCGACCGCTTTGCGACTAATAGTTTTTCTATCGCAAAATTGCGCGCGTCAAAAATAGGGATAAGTTTTGAGACCGACTGGCGACAAAATTGCGATCGATATTTTGCGACCGACGTATTGAGTCGCAAATCGGTCGCAATTTTGTCGCATAGTAAAACGACGTCGGACAATTAAAAATTGCGATCGATGTTAATTAAGTTTGCGACCGATTGGTCGGTCGCAAACTTTAGGGCTTTAAACGCGACGCCCTCTCCTTTTTCTTTCTTCTTCTTTCTCTCTTCTTCTTCTCCTCTCCTCTCCTCCGTCCGCAGCGCCGCTCCAGCCCCTCCTGAGAACGTTCCAGCCCGCCTGATGCCGCCACCGCCGCTCCGGTCACTCCTCAATGCCGTTCGCCACCGTTTGGACATTATTTGAGGTAAGACCGATTTGCATTTTATTTTTTTTCGAATTTTTTTTCTTTTGCGATTTATGTGTTTTTTGCAATTTATTATTATTGTTACTGTTATTATTATTATTATTATTAATATTGTTAATGTTGTTATTATTATTATTATTATTATTATTTTTGGCCTAAATTGTTATTGTTATAGTATTATTATTATTATTATTATTATTATTATTATTGTTAATGTTATAATTATTATTATTATTAATATTGTTATTGTTATTATTTGAAAAATAATATTGTTAAATAATATTACTGTTATAGGTTTAACCTTTTTTTTTTTATTTTGTTGAAAAATAAATCGCATTTATACTATAATTAGAGTTACAAACATCAATAACAACTAGAGTTTAATCCCAAATTAGTTAGAGTTTGCTATATAAATCATTTGGTTCAATATCTCCTATGTTCAAACTAATAGTAATTAAAAGCAAAGTATATAATTACAAAAGGTTTAAAATACATTTTGAGGTAAGAAAGAAAAATTATGAAATAAAACAGAAATTTAAAGACACAAGAAAGATTGGAAAAAAAAAAAAAAACCATCAACGAAAATAGATTGGGTATTAAAGAAAATGAAAAGAAGAACAAAACTAGTTTTGAAATTTTTCTAAAAAGAAAGAAAAGAAGAACAAAACAAGTAATATAATTAGACACAAAAAAGAAAAGGAAAAAGAAAAAGAAAGAAAAATATTTCTGAATTATATGTATAAGTGAACTTTAATTTATTTCTTCTAACTTATATGTCTTCATCTCATTTATAAAAAAAAAAAAAAAAAACATTTCACTCACAACAACAAAATACAAATTTCTAATTGAAAAATAATTCCCAATTCACATAGCAAGAATATACAATAATGAAATTAGCCTTTTCAGTAATGAGAAATTAGGTAAGAGAGAATAATTGTGCAGGAATCCTATTTTTGGGTAATAAATTCATAAATGTGACTCAATTTTTTAGCAAGCACCAAAAATGCATAATGACATGTAAAGGAATCAAGCAGAGAGCAAATTAACTCGTGCTAAAAACTAAAAAAATAAAAATAAGTAAAAAGAATTTGCTTGATAAAGGAGAAAGTAATATGAGAACTGCTAAACTACATAGAAAAATCAAAAAGACCCCCTTAAAATTGCTCATAGAAACACAAATATATAGTAAACATTTTCTTGAGACATTAAACATTTTTGTTGAATTTTAAAAAATGAAAATTTTTGTTTCAAAAGTTACATGCACTTAAAGAATTACACAGTTAATCTATGTTATAATTGCATTCTAATTAATTTAAAATATCCGTTTTTATCCTTGCTATTTAGGTAAGATAATTAGAATATGTAAATATTGTAAGGCTCTTAAATTTGAAAAATCTATTATTATTATATGGAATTAAAAGGTTTTTAATTGTTAAAAAAAAAGGAAGTTAGATAGGATGTTAAATACAAACACGGCTAAACATAGATGAGAAAATTGAACTACCAAAGTGAATTAATTTTATTCAGTTTAGTTCAATTCAAGTCATTATTTTGTTATTTTTTTGTGTGTGTTTTAAATATTAGGTTATTTCATGTTCTTAATTATTGGCAACTCTTTCTTGAGAAGTTTTGGTTGTGTTTTTCTTTATTTTATATTATTGTCGTTATTATTCTTAAATATTTTTTTATTAAATGAATGATGAGTTTGGATTAGAGGCCTAGTAGTGGCCATTTTGCCTTTGGAGAATGTTGGTATGATATAAAAGTGTTTATTGAAGTGTCTTTGTATTTGAGATTTGATTGTATTGTGCCGAAATGCTGCCGAATTTTTTTCCAAAAAATTCAATATGTAGGATAGTACACTTACCTTTATTATAGTAGGTGTATATATATAACCTTTGTATTGAATAAATGAACTTAGTGATTTTACATTTATATATAGTTACCCTTATTATAGAAATAACCTTAGTTAGTTATAAGTGTAAATTGAACATTACATTAGTGGCATGTTTTAAGGATGGTTTAGACTAATGCAATTACATATAATTTACCATTTATAAACACATTGTTAATTAGGTAAAAAAAAAAATGCGAAATAATCGAGATTGGATGTATTGGAGGTTCGAGGTCAATGGGATATTAAGACAAGAGTTCCTGCAAGGATTGGAGGCGTTTATACAGTTTGCAGTTGGTAATCCCAGTTTTATGGATGGTAATAAGTTGAGGTGTCCATGTAATCACAAGAAGTGTCGAAATCAAGCCTTCTTAGACATCGATACAGTGAAACTTCATTTGTGCAAAAATGGGTTCGTGGAAAATTATTACGAATGGATACATCATGGTGAAGCTCGAGTTGCCAGTGGGTCAGGCCACTCCATTCCGGTAAGTTTAGAAGTTCAGCCTTATCAATTTTTGTATGGTAATTAATGCAATGATATGGTAATCGATGCGAGTAGAGTACAATGTGATTGGGATAATATGGAGGAATCGCCAAACGTAGCAGCACAACAATTGTTTGACATGCTAAGTGCAGCTAACAATGAACTGTGGCCTGGATGTAAGAATCATTCAGTTCTGTCTGTTGTGGCATGATTAGTACACATGAAAGCGGAGCACCATTTTTCAGAAAGGTGTTACGATGATTTTGTGCAGTTAGCAAAGGAAATGTTGCCTGAAGGCCATTCAATGGTTGATAATTTTTATCGGACAAAAAAATTAGTTCGGGGATTGGGACTACCGGTAGAAAAGATTGATTGCTGTCGTAATAATTGTATGATATTCTGGGGTGTTGACTCGGAATTCAGAGAATGCAAGTTTTGTAATCTTCCATGATATCAACGGCGGGGTCAAGGGACTGGTAGAGTACAAAGAGAGAAGGCTTTCAAGAAGATGTATTATTTCCCTCTTGTTCCTCGCCTTCAAAGGTTATATGCATCTAAGGCGACAACTGAACACATGACATGGCATGCTTTGCATGAATATGATGATGGTATAATGATTCATTCGTCAGACTCTGAAGCGTGGAAACATTTTGATAACATTCATCCTGTGTTTGCTGCTGATATGAGAAACGTGAGATTGGGGCTTTGTACTGATGGGTTTCAGCCGTTTGGCCAATCAGGACAATAATATTCATCATGGCCTGTCATTTTCACACCATATAATCTACCACCGTCAATGTGTATGAAAGATGAATATATGTTTTTGTGTGTTATTGTTCCTGGCCCTACTAATCCAAAACATAAAATTGATGTGTTTCTGCAGCCTTTGATTGCCAAACTTAATTACTTATGGGAATATGGGGTTGAAACATTCGATATTTCGACCAATCAGAATTTCATAATGCGAGCTGCTTTGCTTTGGACCATCAGTGATTTTTCAGCATTTGGAATGTTATCTGGGTGGAGTATGGCTGGGAAATTGGCTTGTCCTCATTGCATGGAAAACACTAATGCATTTACACTAAAGAATGGAGGTAAACAATGTTGGTTTGATTATCATCGCAAATTCTTACCAGAATCTCACCCTTAGAGGAGAAATCGACAATGCTTTAGAAAGAACACGACTATTGTTGAACCCCCTCCACCTGTGAAGTTTGGAGCTGAAATATTACAAGAAATTGAAGATCTGGGGCTTATGAAGCATCTTTTGGGATTTGCCATGCTGGAGTTCACTTCTTATCCATCATAACCTTGATGTGATGCACATAGAAAAAAATGTGTTTGAAAATCTATGCAATACTGTCATGAACATTGAAGGGAAAACCAAGGATAATGCAAAAGCGAGAGCAGACATGAAGGAAATTTGTCGTCGACCAGAACTCGAGCAATCTGTACTTATTGGTAAGTTTCCAAAGGCATGTTATTGTTTAGATAAACCCCAAAGGCAATTATTGTGCGAATGGTTACGATCATTAAGGTTTCCAGATGGTTACTGTTCAAATATGGGTAGATGTGTGGACATGAGGAAGTATAGATTGTTTGGCATGAAAAGCCATGACTGCCATGTTTTCATGCAAAGATTGATCCCTGTGGCATTCCGGGAATTATTACCAGGAAAAATTTGGGAATCAATGACAGAATTGAGTCTCTTTTTCAAGGAATTGACGATGATTGTTATCCAATGCGATGATATGGACCAATTAGCGCGAGAAATCCCAGTAGTGATGTGCAAGTTGGAGCGAATTTTTCCACCCGGCTTCTTTGATTCTATGGAACATCTGCCGGTTCATTTGCCCTATGAATGTCGTTTAGCAGGACCGGTACAATATCGATGGATGTATCCATTTGAGAGGTGATTCACTGACATCTCATTCTAATGATTACATCATTCATTTGAACTTATACTTACATATTGGCATTGTACAATGACAGACACCTGCAGAAAATTAAAAAGAATGTGCGCAATAAGGCAAAGGTCGAGGGATCCATTTGCAATGCATATTTGGTGGAAGAAGCTTCCACATTCTGTTCACACTACTTTGACCAACATGTTTTCACCAAGCATCGGAGAGTGCCACGTAACGATGACGAAGGAGATCGCATACAATCTGAGTTTGAAGGAAATCTAAAAATTTTCACCTATCCTGGGCGTACGATTGGTAAAAAAAAAAAAGACGATTAACTGTGTTTTCGCCGAAATCCCAAACCCCCCGGAAGGATTCCGAAAAACGCCTTTTTATTTATTTTATTGTTTTATTGTTTTGGAAAAAGGTGATAAAAATCTTTTTGGATATGCGATGCCGATAAATCGGTCTTATAAATTATTTTGAGTCGCCACCCATTTTTTCGGCAATGGGACCGTTTCCAATTTTATTTTATAAAAATGACTCCATTTTAAACCCAATTTTATTCAAGGCCAAATTATTTAGAAAAACTGGTCAGGCGAACCAATGAGGTTCTGGGTAAGGGAATTGGGTACGTCGGTCCGTTGGAAACCGACGCCCGAAAAACCGGCCTCTTTTAACCTACAATTTCTAATTGATTTTATTTTAGAAAAGCCAATTTATTTATTTATTTAAACCCAACCCGAGTAAATCGAACCGAGTTCCTATGTGGAAAATTAATTAATCGTCTCAATCAAATCTAATTATCACATAGCAATTATTCAAATTAAAGCAATTAAATCAAAGCGATCAAACCAAATAAATAAAAAGACCCGCTCTTGCCTTATGGTTCAAGGCGGGCAACAAACCGAACCGAAAATATTAAGTCAAATAAATAAATGACCCGCTCTTGCCTTATGGTTCAAGGCGGGCAACAAACCGAACCTAAAATACATTCTACCCGATTCAAATCCAACCCATAAACCCAAAATCATGCATATTTATTATTTAACACTAGAAATGCAAATTGTTAATAAACATGCAAATTAATCTTAAATATAAATAAATCAACAAACTTAATTTTATTTTTCATTTAAACATAAATTGCAAAATTCATATAAATAAACACATAAAATTACATTTTAGTATTCTAAGTTTAATTAAATTGTGATCTGTTCATAATTGGGCATTTTCAAATTTATTGAAGAAATTAGATTTTATTTTCGTATAAAATTTATTATTATTTTTATTATTTTTCTGAAAAAAAAAGATGAACAGTCGCGTGACGCGACTGTTCCTGGATGAACAGTTGCGTGATGCAACTGTTCTTCATGAGCAGTGAACAGTGAATAGTGCACAGTTGCGTGACGCAACTGTTCTTGGATGAATAGTGAATAGTGAACAGTGAATAGTGAACAGTGAATAGTAACAGTGAATAGTTGCGTGCGCAACTGTTCTTGGATGAACAGTTGCGTGACGCAGCTGTTCTTGCGTGACGCAGCTATGACTCAGCCAACTATTCAACATCATTTTTAATTTAAATCCTTGGATTAAAAGACTTCTAGATAGCATTAACCCATTCATTTTGCATCCTCATTTCCTCATTGGATCAGGCAGGGCATAAAAAACACGCGTCAACAGTTTGCCCCCCCACTTTATCATTAATTGTATAAACGATTAATGTTAAAGTGGTCTACTGACGCGCCTTCAATCTGGTAATCATCCTCGAAGCTCGGTTTGGTCGGTTCGAAAGATGTTGGATTGATTTGATCATCTGGCCACCTATTCAGCTCGGTTTGATCTGCTTTCATCGGCTCCCATTGAATTTGTGAATGACTCCAATGCTCGGTTTGATTGGTTTTGAAGACACCTCCGAGGCTCGGTTTGATCGGCCTAAAGGATTTGAATGCCCTGGCCAACTTCGCAATACACCATCATTGACCGGGAAGAGAACCCAAACAGCTTCGTAATACATCATCACTGTTCGGTCACTGAAATTGTCCTGATCAGCTTCGCAATACACCATCACTAATCAGGATTTGAGTCAACTTCGAAATACACCATCATTGACTCGATTAAGGATTCCAAAGCTCAGTTTGATCGGCTTTTTTGTCCACCTCCTCAGCTACGTTTGATCAGCTTTAGAGGATTTGAATAGAGATTGTCTTGATCAGCTTCGCAACACACCATCACTAATCAAGAAAAGGTCCAAGCAGCTTCGCAATACACCATCACGGCTTGGTGGGATTTGAGATTGTCCTGATCAGCTTCGCAATACATCATCATTAATCAGGAAAAGGATTGACTCGATCAGCTTCGCAATACATCATCACTAATCGAGAAAAGAACCCAAATAGCTTCGCAACACATCATCACTGCTTGATGGGATTTGAGATTGTCCTGATCAGCTTCGCAATACATCATCACTAATCAGGAAAAGGATTGACTCGATCAGCTTCGCAATACATCATCACTAATCGAGAAAAGAACCCAAACAGCTTCGCAATACATCATCACTGCTTGGTGGGACCTATCGGCTTCGAAAAACCATCACCGGTTGATCTGAAAAATTGTTCAACAGAAAAAGAGCAATATCTGTGTACAAACAGACCTTGCCTTTTTGTTAGAAGAATGTTGGGACATCATATGCCCCCATGCATTAATTATAAATTTCAAAAGTTTGCATTAGGGCGAAAGATTATACTTTTGCCCCCAGTCCGGAATTCTGACTTAGGACCAAAAGTATCATCTTCTTAGGCAGACCTTCAATGTTTATTGTCAAAATTTGGTTTGAAAGGTTTGCAAAAATTTAGTAAAAATTTTAGGCCAGAAGAATTTTAAGCCTGAATTTTCAGGTATACCCTTCCTGATGCAGTGTTTGAGAGAAAACTTACCTGAGGGTAATTTGGGCAATTTGATGCTCCTCCCCCCTATGCAGTGAGTGGACAAAATCGCTGAAGTGTACGAACTGCATATCGACGTCAAATTGCTTGAACGGGTCACTATGGGCTTTAAACGGACCATTTAGGCCTTGTGGGCTTAACGAGTGTGATGGGCCCTTCCTTTGGGCTTGAGGGTTGTTGATGGGCCCCTCCTTCTTTTGGACTTAGAGAGGTGGGCTTAGGCCCAGCGCTTACTTATAAGTAAGTTTCTTCTAACCATTTCATTTAGCAATTGCACCAAATGTTCTTTTCTATGCTTGCAGGTGCCTGCTCAGAAGTATCAGGAGGTGTGCCAGCGGTTCGGTTTCGCCCGGTCTTACATCGCTTGACTCTACGCTGACCGCGACGAGAGGGTATGTATCTCATATGCGTTACTTTCTTCTTCTTTTGTCTGCATACCCTTCTTACATATTTCTGCTCTTACAGGATTTGGAGATTGGGAGGTTGCGGAGGCACCAGTCTCGCCAATCCAGCGCCGTTACCCGATTCCAGCTGGAGGTGGATCGACTTCGGACAAGGTTAGAGGTGGAGGGGATTCCGCTAGACTTCTCCGGAGAGGATGATGATGGTTCCTCATCCGATGACGCACCGCTATCTCCACCCCCTCAGGCAGCTGCTGGTCCAAGCCGGAGGCGTCGCTAGCCAGGCTTCTGTTTTTTGACCATTTTTGAAACATTTTTGTAGTTTGTAGGATTATATGTACAGTTTTATTAATTTTATGACATTATTTTACATTTTTACAGTATATTTGCTTTTATTACAGTATCGTTTATACGTGTATTTCTTACAACTTGTGAGATTTTATTCCTGCAAAAACAAAATATAAGCACAAAAACACAAAATAGCAGGGTCCCACTTATTCACAAGAGTGGTCTACCTCGTTAGTGATCAACCGACCAATTTATTGTAAATGAATAAATGGAATGAAATGAAATAAAAGAGTAAATAAGGAACTTAAAGTGAAACACGACAAAAATCAATTAGAAACAGAAGTGGATCGTAGTACTTACCTGACAGGGCGGTTAATGCGGTTATAAAGACTCAACCTCCTTATTGTACAGACTGTCCCTTTTATTAATGCAGACTTAAATACCCACCAACCAAAACGATCCATGCATAAATGCTCTTCCCACCACCATTGACAGTGAACATCGGGTCTAATAATGATGGTGCTTCGTTCACCAGGTCCTTTACACCTCTATAAATGAAGGCTTCCTTTTACGGCCTCTTCACACCCAGCATTCAAAACAAATCCATTCCTTAGATAATCCTTTTCCATGGCTTTCAGGAACCAAGTTTCATCCTTCGTCCAATCCATCCCTGACGACTTATGGCAGATTCCCCCTATGGACCAACTTGCTTGGTTGAAATATTTCAAAGACCGAAAACCCAACCATGGCTTCTTGTCTTGGCTCGTTACGCACTTCAATTCTAACACCATGGTTTTCCGGTTTGAAGACACTGAAATAACTCCGACCTATGAGGAAATGTGCGCCGTGATGGACCATCATCCTGCACAAAATGAAACCCCGGCCCTGCCCCCAGGACCCAGATACGATCTAGCTGAGATTGCGGCCCTGTGCCCGGTTTACCTTCCTGACGGCATAAACACGGATCAAGGTCTTCCTTTAGAGCCTTTTTTGGGTAAGGTTCTGGCCATGGATCTAGATCCCTCTTGGATTCGAGCTTGTTGCTTCTTGCTGTTAAATGTGTATGCCATGAAGAACCGTCAACCCGGAGTTGGAGACTTCCGTCTTTTGACAGTTGTTCGTGACATGCAACTGTATCATCGTACTGTATTCATGATGATCATGGGAGAAACGATGTGCTGGGTCAGGGATATTGCCCTTCACATCACCAACTTCAATGTTCATCATCGTGGTTGTCCAATGTTGCTGCAAGCTTGGGCTCTAGACAAGTTAAGCCTACTTCTTCCGGTCCCATCTCGTTTAATTCCAACCTACGGTCCTGCCAACTTTCGGTCTCGGACTCGAGGACATTTCGACTTTGGGGATAACCCGACAATTCGGTGGACTTGTCCCTGGTGGAGGATCAGGTTGGTCACTATTGGAAGCATGAATCTCAATTATGTGCTGTACGCTAGTCTAGACCGTTCCATGGCCTATTTTCCCGACAGGATCAGCCGTCAATATGGAACGATTCAGCGTGTTCCCAGGATCCATAACTTTGAAAGTGGTCTAATGACACTGCATCTGTTGACCAATTTAGCTAACCGCTGGTGAAGCCGAAACACCAAGTACCTAGGTGAAGGAGTGATGCAGGACACTGTGACACCCGAGTATGTGAACTGGTTTTTTACCCCATGATGATGTTAAGTTCTGCAAGGATCGGTGTCTGATGGTAGCCCTTACTGAAATAAATGTTGTTATTGCTTTCTCTGTCTTCTTTTGAGCTCGAGCTTTGAACTCCTATTTAATGTATCTGCTTTCTTTGAATCAATGAATTTGCTGATTCTGCCTTTATTAATTCCTGCACACATGGATAACACCAGACAACAAAACTTTTCTTTCGAAATTATTTGTCGTGTTAGTTATTCGGGCCTCCTGCCCTTGGGTTAATAAAGAAATGCTCATAAAAATGAATTATTTGATATAAATACAGAAGCTTACACTTGGGGAGAACAAGAATGGTATGACTATTTATTACCTGCACAGATCAAACAAAAACAACATATGCAACTTCTTTATGTATGCATGAACCTACATGAGTACTAAGGTTTTATCCATGGTTTTATTGATCTTTCCAAGGAAATCGCCGAGAAAATGGCACTTGACCTTCTGATCGCTGTCTAAGAGAATCCAATACCCGGGTAGGACCAACAGCTACACATCTTCAACACAAATGAGCAAATGCTGACCACATAGGCAGAGAGGAATGTCTTGTAATCAACGATCATGCCCCAGAAACAAAAGGGGAGAAGAATTTGAGAATCAAGCTCTTTATTCCACTTACTTCTTTCAACATTATACAGAAGTGAAGATAAATTATTTCAATACAATGGTTATTCATTCTTACTACACATTCGCCTATTCTCCTTCTAGTCAGGTTGATGACATTGAGCAACCAGTTGCAAGCATGTCACAAATGCATGGCATAGATTTCGCATTTAAACTAAGCACCATGCATTAATCTCGAAACTCTTTATTTTTATTATTATCATTTTTTATTATTTTTATCATTCTCTAACTTTTGCCTAGGCCGCCCTTTCGGGTTTTCAACCTAGCGAGCTCATTCTCGCCTAAGCCGCCCTTTCGGGTTTTCAACTTAGCCCTTTCTTTTCTTTTTCTTTTTCTTTTTTTTTTAATCGAAATCATCATTTCAGACATTGAATCTCTTCATTTGATCCTGACTGACAATCCGATTGACAGGCTTCCCTTCCGAAGTGACCAATTCAGCGGCACCCTTATCCGACAGCTTCTGGATTTTGAATGGTCCATGCCAATTGGGTCTGAATTTCCCTCTAGGGTGACTCTGGGATTCGTGGTTTAACAGTCTAATCAGCACTGAATCTCCATTTTTCAAAGTCCTTGGATGTACCCGCTTACTGTAGAAACAATCATTCTCTCTCCTTTTTTTTTTTTTTTGATTTGATTTTTTTTTGTAACAAATAACATGTCATTCCTACAGTACTGTCACTCGGGACATCCATATGTGGAAGAGGGAGATCATCTTTGGGCAAGGCTTTGGTCGACACGGGCTGTTAGTTTCCCATCTTTCTTGAGCATAGGGACTATATTCGCTGCCCATTCAGGGTAATGCATTACCTTCCCAGAAACTTGCATCTAGCTCTTTCTGAACCACAGCCTTCATCTTATTTTGCCACTTCTAGTTTGACTCGTCTCCTTTTCCGCTTTACTGGCTTGATATTTGAATCGGTAGGGACGACATGTCCTGTAATCGGCTTATTGATCCCCCGGTATATCAGCATAACTGTAGACGTTCTTGGAAATCGTTTTTGAGCTCAAGCTTAAAGTCTGATCCAATTTCGATTATTTTTTGAGATTTTGGGCCGTGCTTAGGTTAAATGCAAAATGATGCAAGCATTTATGCCAAATATGCGTGTGGTATAATCAATGCCATGAACATAACAATCAGGAGAAGTAAGAAAACAAGTAATCAAAATTCATTCCCATTGATTGAAATAGTAAATGAAGTTCATTCAAATTGTTCTTAAAGCAATATTCAGAAAAACAAAAAGAAAGATTAAGAGCTTGTTCAATTCGCCCATCAGCTAACTTTAATGGTTTCCGGGCGCCGGCTTATTATGCTCAGGAGGCTTGGTGATCTTCCCGCTATCTATCAAATCTTGGATATCATGTCAGAGCTTGAGACAATTATCAGTAGAATGACCTTTACACTGATGATATTCACAGTCTTGATCAGCGAAAATAGGCTTAGATGGATTAATTAGCAACTTTGACAATACGCCATTCTCAATGCAGGATCTCATGACTGCGCTTAAAGGCATGCCCAAATCAGTGAATTCCCTTTTCTTTTTCTCCTTAACAGCTCTAACTGTATTGCTACTCCCTAATTGGTTTGTAGCTGCACGACCAACATTTCTGTTATGATTACTGCTGGAAGACAGGTAGTTACCAAACCCTCGGCTCTTCTTTTTCTTTTTGTTGTACAGTTCTTCAAAATTCAATTCAGCCCTCCGTATCCCTAGATCCAGCCGTCATGTCTTTTCCTATAGTTCTTGTACGATGTCTGAGGAAATCCTCGCAACACATCCTCTTCGCCATATTGGTTCATCTGAGCAACATGGATGGACTCCGACAAATGGGACCTCGGGTCATCATTCTTCGCGAACAGGGTATGCTTCGAAGAAGTAGAATTTGTGGGCTTCAAGACATACTCTGTCACATGAAAATTGATGATTGGATCTTTTTCTTTCGAAACAGATATCCTCTCCACCTTGTCCTTCAGTTCTGCTATTTGCTTAATCAGCTCATTCTCAGCCGGACTAGCATTATCAGCTGATGCTTGACTACCCAAGGTGTGTTCTGGAGCCTCTCTTCCCTCCACTATAGGCTGATTACTTGAAGTAGGCGGCACTTGGTTCTGGGCTCTATCTTGAGCAAAGGCAGCAGCTATTATTTCAGAAATGGTTCTTATCTGGGCTGGAGAGAAACCCGTCTCATTCACAGTGTTATCAGCCATCCCAACCAAATATGAATCAGAAATTGAATCTGAAGAACTTGAATGAATCACAGGACTAAACGGAGCAGGCTCGGGGATCGGGATACTCTGACCACACGTTGACCAGGACGCCGGTGCCAAGCTCTCGAGGTGATTTTCTGGGAAGGATCAATTCTGACTGATAGATATAAACATCTGAGTTAAAGTAGGTCCTGCATGTATGCATGAGAAATAGCAGCACATAGAATGAGAAATGCAGTTCTAATGTGCTAATGACCGGTATGGAAATAAGATCTCGATTTCAACGACTGGACCCAAAATTCGGTGTGAATAACATGGCAATGACTTATTTTGTATTCAAACATTTTCGGCATTATCTGTCGTCGACCGTCCCTTTTTGCAATTTACAGTCGACTATTTTCTCTCAAGTCCCTAACTTTTTCCTTGGAATGAAAGAATCTCCAAGCGGGATTTTTATTATTTTTTTGTGTCCTTAATTTTTGCCTTGGAATGGAAGAATCTCCAAGCGGGATTTTTCTTATTTTTACTTTTTACTTTTTTTTTGTTTTTGTATCCTTACTTTTTGCCTTGGAACATATGGTCCCAAGCAGGATCTCGTTTTGTTTTGTTACAAATTTTGTAATCTCTTGCTCACTTATTTTCAGATAATGCAAGAAATGTGACAATACAAAGGAATCGCAACCCCCTTGTAACTCCCTTTTCTTTTGGGTATTGATTCACTATAAGTGATTGCATTATATTATTCAAAACGAATTTGAGGTCCAGTCTCAAAATCAAGGTCAAATGTCCATACCGAAAATTAGCTCTTATTAATGCATGGCTGAAAAGAAAAATGTTACATGGTGCATGAATGTCACAACAAATGTACAGTTTATAACATACAGGGGAACGGGAGTTGGGAAATGCATGCCTTCCAACCTTATTTCTCCCACACACGGATTCCATTGGTATAAATTCCGACATCTGTTTCCTAGGAATTGGTCTAATCTCGACAACCAACAGGGGGTTTTGAGATTGACGATTTCAACTCTCGGAAATGAATGCGGCACAACAACAGCAAACAGAATCGGGTGCACCTTAGGGGAAGTAACTAAGGTTTTCAACTATATGCATTGGCTTTAGTCTTATTGGGCTTAACAAAGTCTGGGTTCCGCAAACAGGATTCGGGCTTTGTTGGGCCTACTCCTTTTGACGCACCTTTGAGGTACTAGGCTTGCGGTTGGTAGTAATGTTAATTCTCGGATGGATGCACCTAAAACGCGAGGTTTAGGCTAGATCCACCGTCAAAGTTAACACCAGTACCGAAGGGTAGTATGGGTAGAATGAGGTGAGAAGAGAGAAATGCGGTATGAATGCAAAAATCCTAGAAAGAAAAGGAAAGCAATTAAACATATACGGACGATTAACAATTTTTCATCGGCTTTTCTAACCAATTTTTTATTTAGAAAAAGTAGGCTTTTAGAGTCAATTCCTAATTGCAACCACTAATTTATTAAAATTAACCGGGAATTAATGGGTGCAAAATCCCCAGCAGAGTCGCCAAACTGTTTTCGCCGAAATCCCAAACCCCCCGGAAGGATTCCGAAAAACGCCTTTTTATTTATTTTATTGTTTTATTGTTTTGGAAAAAGGTGATAAAAATCTTTTTGGATATGCGATGCCGATAAATCGGTCTTATAAATTATTTTGAGTCGCCACCCATTTTTTCGGCAATGGGACCGTTTCCAATTTTATTTTATAAAAATGACTCCATTTTAAACCCAATTTTATTCAAGGCCAAATTATTTAGAAAAACTGGTCAGGCGAACCAATGAGGTTCTGGGTAAGGGAATTGGGTACGTCGGTCCGTTGGAAACCGACGCCCGGAAAACCGGCCTCTTTTAACCTACAATTTCTAATTGATTTTATTTTAGAAAAGCCAATTTATTTATTTATTTAAACCCAACCCGAGTAAATCGAACCGAGTTTCTATGTGGAAAATTAATTAATCGTCCCAATCAAATCTAATTATCACATAGCAATTATTCAAATTAAAGCAATTAAATCAAAGCGATCAAACCAAATAAATAAAAAGACCCGCTCTTGCCTTATGGTTCAAGGCGGGCAACAAACCGAACCGAAAATATTAAATCAAATAAATAAATGACCCGCTCTTGCCTTATGGTTCAAGGCGGGCAACAAACCGAACCTAAAATACATTCTACCCGATTCAAATCCAACCCATAAACCCAAAATCATGCATATTTATTATTTAACACTAGAAATGCAAATTGTTAATAAACATGCAAATTAATCTTAAATATAAATAAATCAACAAACTTAATTTTATTTTTCATTTAAACATAAATTGCAAAATTCATATAAATAAACACATAAAATTACATTTTAGTATTCTAAGTTTAATTAAATTGTGATCTGTTCATAATTGGGCATTTTCAAATTTATTGAAGAAATTAGATTTTATTTTCGTATAAAATTTATTATTATTTTTATTATTTTTTTGAAAAAAAAAGATGAACAGTCGCGTGACGCGACTGTTCCTGGATGAACAGTTGCGTGATGCAACTGTTCTTCATGAGCAGTGAACAGTGAATAGTGCACAGTTGCGTGACGCAACTGTTCTTGGATGAACAGTGAACAGTGAATAGTGAATAGTGAATAGTGAACAGTGAATAGTTAACAGTGAATAGTTGCGTGACGCAACTGTTCTTGGATGAACAGTTGCGTGACGCAGCTGTTCTTGCGTGACGCAGCTATGACTCAGCCAACTATTCAACATCATTTTTAATTTAAATCCTTGGATTAAAAGACTTCTAGATAGCATTAACCCATTCATTTTGCATCCTCATTTCCTCATTGGATCAGGCAGGGCATAAAAAACACGCATCAACAGACTGATGCAGAGATACAAGCAGGTCAAACCTATATTTTATTGAATTGCGAAGAGATCACACCATATGTACAGTAAGTATACATAATGTAAACAGTCTAAACTTGATGTGGGCTGTTGTTAAATCATACTTATGCTAGTTTGGTTCATTGATAAATAGGAAATATATCAATCTTTTGCGGCTTCAAAATCCCAATTTGACTGATACTGCAGTTGATGCAAAGCTGGACACCGAATTTGCAGAATGGTTCAAATATTATGTAAGTTACTTTCAATGTACACAACATGGAATGTACATTTATTAAATCTCACTCATGTCATTACTATTTCCCATAGGCTCGAAGCTCGGGAATCAATATTCGTAATAGAATTATTACGGATCTGGCAAAGGGGCCATTACCGGTTGCTAATGCCTACTCTGGCTACTTTGTAAATGGTTACAAGATTCACACTGAGGGTTATGGGAGAAGCAGAAAGACAATGAACAGCGGTGTGTGTATAAAGGGATCAAACTACAGTGACATGTCAAACGATTTTTATGGGAAATTGGTTGAGGTTTTGGAGTTAGAATATCCAGGCCTACCAATGAAGTGCACAATCTTATTCAAATGTGAATGCTTTGATCCTACGCCAAACATTGGCACGAAGGTTCATCCTAAGTATAATCTGGTAGATATTAATCAAAGAAGAAGATATACAAAGTATGAACCTTTTGTGTTGGCAATGCAAGCTGCACAGGTGTACTATGTCCCATATCCATCGTTTAAACAAGATCGATGCGATTGGATGGCAGTGTGTAAAATCAAGGCTAGATCAGTTGTTCATGCACTTGAAACCAAACAATCTGCTTCACTCGCAGTATCGGAGCCATTTCAAGAAGTTAGGGTTGAAACGCAACCGATGCAAGTTGTTGAAGATTTAACAAATAGATTGGATGATGTGTAACAGACTGATTTTTTTTTTAGTGTCGATAATAGTGATTTACCGGTCTATGAATAGTACCATCGGTCCGGGACTTGGTATTATTTTAGTCCGGAAAAATTACTATGCTTAGTTAATATTTTATTTACTATTTTTGGAGCATGTTTGCATGATTTAGGTGGGTAGAAAATATTTAATGAATATTTTTGGAGAGTTTATGTATTAAATGCATAATATTTCTAGTGTGGTATATTAAGAAATAAATGAGGAATTATTTTAGTGGAGTTAATTTAATTAATTGGTGGAGTTAAATAAGAAGTAGAAGAGAATTATTTGAGGAATATTTAGAGCCATTGGATGAGATTACTTAGGACTTGATCTTAGCCACACATTTTGCATGATTTTAGGAAGTCAAATTTGACTTTGGCACTTAAAGTAAACACCACAACATTTTTGTCTTTCTTCTCTTCTCTTCTCCACGCCATTTCCATTTTCTTCCTTCTTCTTTCATTTTCTTCATTTTCTTACCTCCAAATTTACCACCAAACTACCTAATTAAACCATAGAATAGGACTTAATGCTTAAGAATTAAGGAGTAGAAGTTGAGATTTGTGATTAAAAGCAAAGAGAAGTGAAGTTACCATTGAAGCAAGTAAGTTGTGGTTTTTGAGTTTTGTGAATTGTTAAGTAGAATTCATGGTTTAGACATGTTATTGATGCATTAAATCATGCTCCAACTATTTCTTTTGTCAAGTTTTGCTTGTAATGTTGATTTTTCATGCTTTGAAGAGGTTGGAGAACCATCCTCAAAGGGGAAAGAGAAAGCCAAGGAGTAAGGCTTTCCAAGCTTATTCAAGCTTGTTAATAAGGTTAGTGCAATCATAATTTCACTTGTTTAAGTTGTTTTACATGGTTAGGGTTTTGAATATATTTTGGGAACTTTGTATGTTTTGTTGAAATTGCTGAATTTTAATGTGAGATGTGTTCTGCCGTGGGATTGGAACTCATTTTTGACCCCTTTATACTTCCCATTTGTTTCTGACTTCTTCATGAAAGTTGTATCTCTATTTCTCAGCTTTCCAAAACATATTCTTATGTCTAATTCCAATACTTGTAGCTCAACTTATGATTGAAATACCAAAACTGGTTCTGTTATGATGTCTTACCTGTATATCCGCAATTATTGTCCATTTTGACCACTCAAATGGCAAAATAATGTCTTATGTTCTTCATAAAAGTTATATCTTTACTTCTTATCTTTCCAACCCATCCTCTTGTGTCCAAATTGGAGATACATAACTCACCTTATGGCTGAAACACCCAAACTGACTCTGTTGTGTCGGGCCACATGCATTACTAAATTGAGTGCCCATTTTGACCACTATAATGATAAGATTAGGTTCTGAGTTCTTCATAAAAGTTGTTTCCCTGTGTCTTGAGAATTCTCTCGTTCTGGATTGGTTTCATTTGAGTGTTTGGTGAAGTAGGAATTCAAGAAACATTGGACTTGGTTCTGCTGAATCAGGTCTGATCTGTTGGTCTGTGTTCTGAGCTTTTGTTTGTTATCTTACTCTGTGATCTGGGCTGTGGTCCCTTCTGAACATTTGTAGAAATTTGTCTTAGCTTTCTAATGAATCTGATTTCATTCAATTTGGAGACCCATAACTCAAATTATGTGTTAAAAACCCAGCAGAGGTCAAGTTTTGGAAATGCTGAAAAGTTCTTGATTTATGTACTTTTATACTATATTAAGTATATATACATTTATATTGTTTTGAGTAAAACTTTTGAACTGATGAGTACTAAATGAAGAGGTTTTGATTAAGAATTATTGCTTTTGTGAAAGAATGATTTTGATTTGGGCTCTACTATGCATGATTGAGACGTGGTATGATGAGATGGATTTTGTTATTGTGAAGCTATGATCATATGCTAGGGTTATCAGCCCTTATAAATAGGCGGACACGCTTATTTGTGTGATGGGGTGGTGCTTTCATAGGCCACGGTGGTGCTTTCATAGGCCACGATTGTGTGATGGGGGTGGTGCTTTCATAAGCCACGGTGGTGCTTTCATAGGCCACGAGTATGTGATGGGGGTGGCGCTAATATAGGCCACGATCAAATCCGCTTATGTTCATTCTGCATGAGTACGAGCCTCAACAAAAAATGAAATTTTATTGTTGCTATAAAAGAATGAAGACATATTTGTATTTATAATCTTCTCATTGATTTCAAAGTATTTGAATTAAATAAATGCGATTTCGGTATTTGTATAGTTGAGTAATTTCAGATTTGACTTGGCTTTTCTATTTAATTTAATTGTTGGTTATTTAGCACCACTGAGTCTTCCACTCAGCGCGTTGATTTTTATCACGCGCAGGTTAGGAGCGGAGGGTGTTCTTTAAGACCAGAGGACAAGCATCAGAGTAGAGATCACATTTTGGGTAGGATATTTTGTAAATGGTGATTTTTGGCATGTATATAAAGATTTTATTATGGAGGTTGTATATAATAAGTTTATAATGTATTAAGAGTTATGATTATTGAAGGAAATAACATTTTATTATATTTTTGGTGTATGATGATTATATATTCCTTGAAAAGAATGTGTTTAGACTATGATGCGTATGTTGATGGATATTTAGAAGTGCTTGTGGTATGTTATGTTGAATTGGAGTTTTGGGGTTTGGAGAAAATTGGAAGTGTGTATATTTTCTTTGTGTGGCAAGTTAATTTTTAGGGGAAACTCTTGCGAAATTTTCGTAGGAATTTCCTTAAATATTATTTTCGTTAACAAAAAAAAAAGAAAACAAAACAAAATGTTAATTACTTGCCTCCTTATGAAAATTTAACCACTTCTAATTTGTGATCTAGCTTTAATAAGTGACATAAGACGGTGCTCCGGCACCGATTGTGGCATCCGCTGTCTGGTTCTCCGGGATTGGCCGGTGGGTGTTACATTTTGTGGTATCAGAGCATAGGTTTAGACGATTCTAGGATATATTATTTGGTATGAGAGTTTATCCGATTTGGAGTCATGATATAAGTGATTTAAGTTAAATACATGCCATATTAGTCTTTTTTGGGAATTTCTCTCTGATGCGAATCCGCTGGTCTTTGTAGGTATTTAGTGATGTCTCAGCGCCTACCGGATGAGGAGGTGGACAGTTATGTCCCTCCAGAGGGTGGTATGTTAGAGGGCGGTAGGCCAGCCGGTGGTGATGCTGGTGGGATTTTGGGTTCCGATGCAGAGCACGCCTCAGCTGTAGGGCAGGCTACTGCGGGTCCTGCGGGGCCTAATCAGGGTGATTTGGTACAGCAGTTGGTAGCTGCATTGAGACAGGTTGCGGGAGCTGTTCCCCAGGCTCCAGTCGCACCAGCCCCTGTTCCAGTTCATACCCCGGTAGAGAGACTGAGGGAAGTATCATGTTGAGGATTTTATGGGTCGGAGAGATGATGATCCTTCTTTAGCAGAATTTTGGCTCCAAGCTACAGAGAGGGTTTTGGACCAGATGCAGTGTACTCCTGCAGATAGATTGATTTGTGCTGTTTCCTTACTAAAGGAAGAGGCTTACCTATGGTGGGAGTCTATGGTGAAGACAGCGAGAGTTGAGGATGTTACTTGGGATTTCTTTCTCTCTGCTTTTCGGGAGAAATATGTAGGGGAGTTATACACGGATCAGAGGATAGCAGAGTTCCTTAAGCTTAGGCAGGGACGGATGACTGTCTCCGAGTATGAGCGGGAGTTTCTGCGGTTGAGTAGGTATGCTTCTAAGTTGGTCCCTACTGAGGCAGATCGGTGTAAGCGATTTCGGAAGGGGTTATTGGATGAGTATAGGATGCACTTGACATCCCAGCCCCACACTACATTAGCTGGTTTGGTGAAGGCTGCTATAGAGCTTGAGCTTATTCGGAATGAGAGACAAGCCAGAGGTCAGAGGATCCAGCAGAGCAGTCAGTATAAGAGATTTCAGAGTGCTACATCTGGACAGACTTCAGGGGTCCAGTCTAGTAGCAAGAGATTTAGAGGTGGACCGCAGATGGGGGCCAGACCGGGCCAGACAGTTGGTCGGGGTATAGTTCCGAGATCAGCTCCTCCGGTTTCATCTGTTGCTAGTGGTGGAGGTACTGCATGGTCAGGTCCACCAATTTGCAGTCAGTGTGGCAGGAGACATATTGGGGTGTGTTGGAGAGCTACGCGAGCTTGCTATAGATGTGGATCCACTGAGCATATAATTAGGGATTGTCCTATGACTGTGACTCATCCAGCTCACCAGGTTGGGAGGCCAGCTCCCTATGTTCAGAGAGGCAGAGGTAGAGGCCGTAGTGAGGGATATGGTACTAGGAGTGAGAGACTCGTGTCTGAGACTGTGGAGAGACCAGAGGCTAGAGCACAGGCGAGAGCTTATGCCATCAGGACCAGGGAGTAGCAGGATGCGCCGGACGTCATAGCAGGTACCTTCTCTATCTTTGACACTTTTGTACTTGCTTTGATTGATCCGGGCTCCACGCATTCATACATATGCATACATGTGGGTAGACTGGGTAGTATGCATGCTGAGACATTAGAGCACAGCGTTGAGGTTACTAGCCCTTTGGGTCAGAGTGTAGTAGTTGATCGGGTGTATAGAGATTGCCCTGTAGCCATTCATGGGTATGTATTTCCGGGTGATTTGATAGAGTTGCCTTTTCGGGAGTATGATGTGATATTGGGTATGGATTGGTTGTCTAGACATGGGGTCATTGTTGATTGTAGATGTAAGAGGATTACGCTTCAGACTCCGTCTGAAGAGGAGATTGTAGTTGTGGGGGAGAGGTCGGATTACCTCTCTAATGTTATTTCTGCTTCTACTGCGAGAAGACTGATCCAGCATGGTTGTGAGGCCTACTTAGCCTGTGTACTTGCTCCAGAGTCAGAGTCTCCTAGTGTCCATGATATACCCACAGTATGTGATTTTTCGGATGTGTTTCCAGAGGAGTTGCCTGGTTTACCTCCTGAGAGAGAGGTTGAGTTTGGTATTGATGTTATGCCTGGTACTGCACCGATATCCATTGCTCCATATCGGATGGCGCCTGCTGAATTGAAAGAGTTAAAGATACAGATTCAGGAGTTGCTTGATAAGGGTTTTATTCGTCCTAGTGTATCTCCATGGGGTGCTCCAGTATTGTTTGTAAAGAAGAAGGATGGCTCACTTAGATTGTGTATTGATTACAGACAACTTAACAAAGTTACTGTGAAGAATCGATATCCATTGCCTCGGATAGATGATTTGTTTGATCAGTTGAGAGGGGCTAGTGTATTCTCGAAGATAGATCTTAGATCAGGTTATCATCAGCTAAGGGTGAAGGGATCATATGTACCTAAGACTGCTTTCAGGACACGCTACGGTCACTATGAGTTTTTAGTGATGCCATTTGGGTTGACTAATGCCCCACAAGTGTTTATGGACCTGATGAATCGGATCTTCCATCCTTATTTGGATCAGTTCGTGGTGGTTTTTATTGATGATATTTTGGTGTACTCTCCGACTAGAGAGGATCATGATCATCACCTACGAACAGTTCTGCAGACCTTGAGAGACCGACAGTTGTATGCCAAGCTCAGTAAGTGTGAATTTTGGTTGACTGAGATTGCTTTCTTAGGGCATGTTGTTTCTGCAGAGGGTATTCGGGTGGACCCGAAGAAGATTGAGGCAGTGCTTGATTGGAAGCCACCTACGAATGTCACAGAGATTTGCAGTTTCTTAGGTTTGGCTGGATATTACAGGAGGTTTGTCAAGGGGTTTTCTCTTATTGCAGCCCCTTTGACTAGACTTCTCCGTAAGGATGTCCGTTTTGAGTGGACTGATAGATGCCAGAGTAGCTTTGAGAAGCTTAAGGCGATGCTTACTGAGGCTCCAGTTTTGACACAGCCAGCTCCAGGCAGACCATATGATGTTTATAGTGATGCTTCGCATAATGGTTTGGGTTGTGTGCTTATGCAGGAGGGCAAGGTGATTGCTTATGCTTCCCGGCAGCTGAAGCCACATGAGAAGAACAACCCTACCCATGATTTGGAGTTAGCAGCTATTGTGTTTGCCTTGAAGATTTGGAGACATTACTTATATGGTGAGAAATGCCACTTGTATACGGATCATAAGAGCCTTAAGTATTTGCTTACACAGAGAGAGCTTAACCTAAGGCAGCGCAGATGGTTAGAGCTACTTAAGGACTATGAGTTCACTATTGATTACCACCCGGGTAGAGCTAATGTAGTGGCAGATGCACTCAGTAGAAAGGCATTAGTTGCTCTTCGTGCTATGAATGCACACTTAACTGTGACTAGAGATGGTGCTCTTGTAGCAGAGCTTATGGTGAAACCTAGCCTACTGCAGCAGATTAGAGATGCACAGCAGGGTGATGAGACTATTGCCTTGTGGAAAGGCCTAGTCAGAGAGGGTAAGAAGAAGGGATTTGAGATTAGAGAGGACTACTTGTATTTTGGGGATCGAATTTGTGTGCCTAAAATTTTAGAGTTGAGAAAGAGTATCTTAAAGGAAGCTCATAGTAGTCCCTATGCTATGCATCCTGGCAGTAATAAGATGTATCATGATCTGAAATCACACTATTGGTGGCTGGCGATGAAGAGGGATATCACAGATTATGTGTCGAGGTGTTTGACATGCCAGCAAGTGAAAGCAGAGCATCAGTTTCCTTCTGGTTTGTTACACCCTACTTCTATTCCGGAGTGGAAATGGGATAGGATTACCATGGATTTTGTGATTGGGTTGCCTCCTACACCTAGAAAGAAAGATGCTGTATGGGTAATAGTTGATAGACTAACTAAGTCGGCACACTTTCTTCCTGTTAGGACTGACTTCACCATGGAGCAGTATGCAGAGCTTTATATAGATGAGATAGTGAGATTACATGGGGTTCCTTCTTCCATCATTTCAGATAGAGATCCGAGATTTACTTCTAGATTTTGGAAGAAGCTACATGAGGCCCTGGGTACTAAGCTGAATTTCAGCACAGCTTTTCATCCTCAGACTGATGGTCAGTCAGAGTGGGTTATTCAGATTTTGGAGGATATGTTAAGAGCTTGTGCTATTGAGTTTGAGGGCAGTTGGGAGAAGTATATTCGACTTACTGAATTTGCCTACAATAACAGTTATCAGTCGAGCATTCAGATGGCTCCCTTCGAAGCACTATATGGCAGAGATGTAGGACTCCACTGTGTTGGTCGGAATTGAGTGAGGGTAAGATTATAGGTCCAGATTTGATTCGAGACACAGAGGATAAGGTCAGAATTATCAGAGATAGATTGAAAACAGCTTCAGATCGTCAGAAATCTTATGCGGATTTGAAGAGGAAAGATATAGAGTATGCAGTGGGAGATAAGGTTTCCTTAAGGTATCTCCGTGGAAAAAGATATTGAGATTTGGAAGAAAGGGTAAGCTTAGTCCTAGGTTCATTGGTCCATATGAGATCATTGAGCGTGTGGGTCCATTAGCCTATAGACTAGCTTTACCACCAGACCTGGATAGGATACATAATGTTTTCCACGTGTCTATGTTGAGGAGGTATCGGTCCGACCCATCACATGTGATACCAGTTGATTCTGTTACCATAGAGCCAGATTTGACTTATGAGGAAGAACCAGTGAGGATACTTGCGAGGGAAATCAAGGAACTAAGGAATAAGAGAATTCCTTTGGTAAAGGTCCTTTGGAGAAACCATAAGACCGAGGAAGCTACATGGGAAAGTGAAGATATTATGAGACAACAGCATCCTCAGTTATTTACACTAGGTAAATTCGAGGACGAATTTCTTTTAAGGGGGGGAGAACTGTAACAGACTGATTTTTCTTTTAGCTTCGGTAATAGTGATTTATCGGTCTGTGAATAGTACCATCGGTCCAGGACTTGGTATTATTTTAGTCCGGAAAAATTACTATGCTTAGTTAATATTTTATTTACTATTTTTGGAGCATGTTTGCATGATTTAGGTGGGTAGAAAATATTTAATGAATATTTTTGGAGAGTTTATGTATTAAATGCATAATATTTCTAGTGTGGTATATTAAGAAATAAATGAGGAATTATTTTAGTGGAGTTAATTTAATTAATTGGTGGAGTTAAATAAGAAGTAGAAGAGAATTATTTGAGGAATAATTAGAGCCATTGGATGAGATTACTTAGGACTTGATCTTAGCCACACATTTTGCATGATTTTAGGAAGTCAAATTTGACTTTGGCACTTAAAGTAAACACCACAACATTTTTGTCTTTTTTCTCTTCTCTTCTCCACGCCATTTCCATTTTCTTCCTTCTTCTTTCATTTTCTTCATTTTCTTACCTCCAAATTTACCACCAAACTACCTAATTAAACCTTAGAATAGGACTTAATGCTTAAGAATTAAGGAGTAGAAGTTGAGATTTGTGATTAAAAGCAAAGAGAAGTGAAGTTACCATTGAAGCAAGTAAGTTGTGGTTTTTGAGTTTTGTGAATTGTTAAGTAGAATTCATGGTTTAGACATGTTATTGATGCATTAAATCATGCTCCAACTATTTCTTTTGTCAAGTTTTGCTTGTAATGTTGATTTTTCATGCTTTGAAGAGGTTGGAGAACCATCCTCAAAGGGGAAAGAGAAAGCCAAGGAGTAAGGCTTTCCAAGCTTATTCAAGCTTTTTAATAAGGTTAGTGCAATCATAATTTCACTTGTTTAAGTTGTTTTACATGGTTAGGGTTTTGAATATATTTTGGGAACTTTGTATGTTTTGTTGAAATTGCTGAATTTTAATGTGAGATGTGTTCTGCCGTGGGATTGGAACTCATTTTTGACCCCTTTATACTTCCCATTTGTTTCTGACTTCTTCATCAAAGTTGTAGCTCTATTTCTCAGCTTTCCAAAACATATTCTTATGTCTAATTCCAATACTTGTAGCTCAACTTATGATTGAAATACCAAAACTGGTTCTGTTATGATGTCTTACCTGTATATCCGCAATTATTGTCCATTTTGACCACTCAAATGGCAAAATAATGTCTTATGTTCTTCATAAAAGTTATATCTTTACTTCTTATCTTTCCAACCCATCCTCTTGTGTCCAAATTGGAGATACATAGCTCACCTTATGGCTGAAACACCCAAACTGACTCTGTTGTATCGGGCCACATGCATTACTAAATTGAGTGCCCATTTTGACCACTATAATGATAAGATTAGGTTCTGAGTTCTTCATAAACGTTGTTTCCCTGTGTCTTGAGAATTCTCTCGTTCTGGATTGGTTTCATTTGAGTGTTTGGTGAAGTAGGAATTCAAGAAACATTGGACTTGGTTCTGCTGAATCAGGTCTAATCTGTTGGTCTGTGTTCTGAGCTTTTTTTTGTTATCTTACTCTGTGATCTGGGCTGTGGTCCCTTCTGAACATTTGTAGAAATTTGTCTTAGCTTTCTAATGAATCTGATTTCATTCAATTTGGAGACCCATAACTCAAATTATGTGTTAAAAACCCAGCAGAGGTCAAGTTTTGGAAATGCTGAAAAGTTCTTGATTTATGTACTTTTATACTATATTAAGTATATATACATTTATAGTGTTTTGAGTAAAACTTTTGAACTGAAGAGTACTAAATGAAGAGGTTTTGATTAAGAATTATTGCTTTTGTGAAAGAATGATTTTGATTTGGGCTCTACTATGCATGATTGAGACGTGGTATGATGAGATGGATTTTGTTATTGTGAAGCTATGATCATATGCTAGGGTTATCAGCCCTTATAAATAGGCGGACGCGCTTATTTGTGTGATGGGGTGGTGCTTTCATAGGCCACGGTGGTGCTTTCATAGGCCACGGTGGTGCTTTCATAGGCCACGAGTATGTGATGGGGGTGGCGCTAATATAGGCCACGATCAAATCTGCTTATGTTCATTCTGCATGAGTACGAGCCTCAACAAAAAATGAAATTTTATTGTTGCTATAAAAGAATGAAGACATATTTGTATTTATAATCTTCTAATTGATTTCAAAGTATTTGAATTAAATAAATGCGATTTCGGTATTTGTATAGTTGAGTAATTTCAGATTTGACTTGGCTTTTCTATTTAATTTAATTGTTGGTTATTTAGCACCACTGAGTCTTCCACTCAGCGCATTGATTTTTATCACGCGCAGGTTAGGAGCGGAGGGTGTTCTTCAAGACCAGAGGACAAGCATCAGAGTAGAAATCACATTTTGGGTAGGATATTTTGTAAATGGTGATTTTTGGCATGTATATAAAGATTTTATTATGGAGGTTGTATATAATAAGTTTATAATGTATTAAGAGTTATGTTTATTGAAGGAAATAACATTTTATTATATTTTTGGTGTATGATGATTATATATTCCTTGAAAAGAATGTGTTTAGACTATGATGTGTATGTTGATGGATATTTAGAAGTGCTTGTGGTATGTTATGTTGAATTGGAGTTTTGGGGTTTGGAGAAAATTGGAAGTGTGTATATTTTCTTTGTGTGGCAAGTTAATTTTTAGGGGAAACTCTTGCGAAATTTTCGTAGGAATTTCCTTAAATATTATTTTCGTTAACAAAAAAAAAAAAGAAAACAAAACAAAATGTTAATTACTTGCCTCCTTATGAAAATTTAACCACTTCTAATTTGTGATCTAGCTTTAATAAGTGACATAAGATGGTGCTCCGGCACCGATTGTGGCATCCGCCGTCTGGTTCTCCGGGATTGGCCGGTGGGTGTTACATGATGAAAGCCGATCTTATGTTGAAATAGGAGCATCAGATGATGAAGAGGAAGAAGATCAAATCATCATGGGTACCTCAGAAGATGAATATGAAGAAGAGGAAGCTGATGAAGAGGAGGAGGAAGCTGATGATATTGAGGACACTTAAAACTTAGAGCAGTTTTACTGTTACAAATTGATAAATGTATATCTAATTAATATTATTAATGAAGAATTTCAATGGTATTAACTTTCTTTACTCATATTTACCACATGTTCTACAATTCATATAATTGTATAAATTCATTTTTTCTAGGTTTTGATATCTGCAGTACAGATGGCTAGAGGCAGAGCGTTTGATTTTGACGCGTCCAGCTCGCGTGGAGGTCGTGGCCCAGGACACAGTGCCCATGGACAAGGAGGGTCGATCCCTCATCCTTCTTCAGGTACGTCTGGGGCTTCATCTTCTGCTCAGCGACCAGTACTGCTGCCATCACATCATTCTGCTCCTTCCTCTTCTACCCCCGTTTCTGGACCAGTACAGACTCCACCAGCTGCACAATCACCTACTGTGCAAGGTAATCATAAATGTCATAACTGTCATTTTAATTATATATTAATTATCTAAAAATTTATAACATTTGTCACTTCTTTTGCAGCTTCATCAGATCCACGTATCACCCTCAGTTTGGTAGCGGGACAGTAAGTACTTAATCAATTTTTCCGCAGGCATATTTTGTTCAGATTGTGATGCTTTCATGTAATTATATTTCACTTCTGTTTTTTTTTTCAGCATATATCCATCTTCTCGAGCAGCGAGGCAAATTTTGAGGATAATCAAGCTACAGCTGCATAAAGAAGGATACACATGGGATGCCGTACCACAAGAGGCGAGAGACTTTTATTGGGAGGAGTTTCAGGTACTCTTTGGTTTAAGTTATATCATCATTCAATGTTTACAATTCATCAAGATACCTCCTTAGTGTTGAAACGCTATATTTCATTTTTTGCAGAAACATTTCATATGGGACGAGGCCATTACGGCTATGCTGAAAGTAGCATGGGAGAAGATATGCGCTGATCGATATGCTGACTTCACCTATAGGATGAGAAGAAGCAGCAGTACGTGTCTCAGGAGATATGGGAGAGCTAGCAAAAGGCTTGGGAGGATCCTGCATTCAAGAGAAAGCGGGAGATATTTGCACAAAACAGGCGCAGTGAGACTGGGGGTGATGGAGCAGGACCTTCTCGACACACAGGCGGATCAATATCTGCTATAGGACAGCTCGATTATTAGTAAGTGAACTAGTCCCTTTATATGAAACTGATGTTTAATGAAAGGACACTATATATATTAATATATCATGCATAAAAATTCATTACAGGCTGAAAAATTAGGTCGTGAGCCCACACCGATTGAGGTGTTTACATACACTCACACGAAGGACCACGATCTGAATACGTTTGTCGACAGACGTGCGGTGAGCATCAATGTAGGTAACAATGAATAATATTTACATTTACCCTCTACTCGTTGCGAAGATGTACAAAGTTCAATATAATAAAGCTTGCAATTGCATTGATTAATTAATTTTTGGCTTTCAGGAGAACTATACTACAGCTCGGGAGCGCATTGTTACTTCTCAGACCGATGAATCTGAAGCTGAGTCAAGAATTGACGAGGTAGCGCTTTATCTCGAGGCTGTAGGGGGCGAGAAGAAGAGGAAGGTATACGGCATCGGGCCTCAGGCATCACAGTTTTACTGCGGCTCAGCAGCTCACGCTTCTACAGCCAGCGCAGGACCATAGCCCGAGCACACTGACGAGCACTATACTGATTTACAGGCTCAGCTTGCTGATCAGCAGAGACAGATTGCAGAGCTTAGAGCGCATGTGATGCGGCTGTCCGGTGAGCCCGGTGCTGGTACTTCTTCCTCTGATCCTGCGCCTGCTACAGACCAAAATGTTTCGACGTCTCAGCAGCAGCCACTACCGGCTCCTGATCCCGATGCTGCAGACGATACCTTGGTCACCCCTCCTAGCGCTACATCACATCCAGCAGGTACTCCTCCCGGCGATCCGACATCGGGAGATCCGACATCGGATCCTGCAGATGAGCAGCTGCGTACATTTGATTTTGGACCTTTTTAGTTTTTCATTTGTATTTTGATATTTTGTTCAATACAATAAAAATTAGATTTTTATATTGTTCTTGAATTGCGTGTGTGATATATATGTATATATGTCAATTTTCACAGGTGTCGAAAAATTATGGTTTCATAATAATATTTAATTTTTTTTTATTTTTTTTCACTTTTGCGACTGATTTGATACCAAAAATTAAAATTTTAAATTTACATTTTGCGACCGATTTTAAAAATTGCAATAGATTTTTCTGCGACCAAATTTGCGACAGAGTTTCCAAATGAACCACGACTAAAAATTGCGACCGATTATTCAAATTTGCGACTGATTATATCGGTCGCTCATTTGCGACCGACGAAGTCATCGGTTGCAAAAAAATTTTGCGACCAGGTATTTTGCGACCAATATCTATCGGTCTCAGATCAGTCGCTAAGTGAAATTAGCAACCGATATGTGCCATTTTGCGACTGATTGGTCGATCGCAAAATGGCATTTTTTTTTGTAGTGATTGAGCCTAGCTTGCCACTGTTCCTTTTTAACTATAGCGATAGGAAGCTATGTGGAATCTTTCACGCATTGCGTGACTTGCCACTGTTCCTTTTTAACTATAGCGATAGGAAGCTATGTGGAATCTTTCACGCATTGCGTGAAGAACAATTTAAACCAATAATTGCAGAAAACTACTATATTCGTAATCATTTATGGTTTGAGCTGGACCATGCACAAACCAACAAGCTGACATCATTACTAGCATCTTTAGCAGTTACTCCTGGTACTTTTGTACCTGAGAATACAACAAACTGGTTAAGTCATATGTAAGTCATCAGAAATAAATGCTTCTTCCTTCCTTACCAAATAAATTTCCTGGCTTTAAGATGCAGTTGCTAGAATATGGGTTAAGGAACGTCTCAAAGTCTCTTCAGTGTTTGAATTTCAATGTTCTACAACATAACCCTAAAAGGCGCAACATTCTACAAGAGTCACTTGTTGATTAGCTCTCAAGTTCCAGCTGTGCCATGGCTGCAAGGAATCATCAACAGAAGGGAATTCCACAATTCCAAAGGCAGAAGAGAAGATGGGCAGTAGCTCTTTCTTATAGTATCTATCAAGAGAATAGAATTGGGAGCCAAACAGATTATGTCTATCATGCAGAAGGCAAAGTTGAGAACTCACCCACTGTCCACCAACATTATTGCTTTTAGGAATCCATACCTGAGAGTTACATTTATCCACAAAATCTAGTTTCTAACAGAACTTGCTTAGAAAACTGTAAATTTTTTTCCTTTTTTCAATCATCAAACCCAAATGTCATACAAAGAAATTTCAGTTCATCAACATATAAGGCAATCTTATTCATATAGGATTCCTGGCTTATGATGGCATAGTTCCCCATAAAATTTTCATCACATCCAAAATAACCTTCCCAGAAGCATCAAGAAGAATAGATTGACTAGGAGAATTAAAGCCAGAGTAGGTCTTCAACTAGTTTCCACTGCAAACACTTTGGAAAAATATTTCAGGTAAATCCAAGCTCCTAGTTCTTTTCCATCGTATCCAACCTAGAAGTAAAAAGGCTTATTCACATGTCAATTTAGAAGATGCGACTTGTAAAGCAACATTTGGAATGGTGGTGTCCTCTATGTCCATAGCTTTACTGTGCTTGGTGAGAAATCTAAGCACCTCTTTCTCCGGGGTATGTTCTCCAGCAAATTGACCACTTTCATTGTAAGCATTCCCAATATGAACATACTGATTCACTGTAAATGGATTAGCATGTCCTAATAGCTTCCCCCATTTGCTTCCAGATGCAGAGACAAGTTGCAATTCTTTGTATTCTTAAGCAGTTGGACCCATCAAGAATAGGAATCCTTTGGCAGAAAGATGTCTGAAGGTCATTGATGAAATTCTTTCTATGCGAGTGATAAAGAAATTGTACCAATTTAATTGCTAGATTTGAATCCTACTTTTTAGCAACAAAATTACTAAGACGGTTTCCATAATCAAGTACAAAATAAGATTTCACCCCAGAATTATATTGAAGCCAATTCTGTAGAAAAGAATATCTACAGTGACACACAAGAGCCCTTTGTGTGGCTGTAGGCAAGAAAAACATATTACCAATGCAGCCAAGCTCCTTATTACATTTGCTTAGCCAATCATGCACTTCAGACTGGATGCCATATGGAACCCTAATGTGCTTTTTTGCTTTAACAAGACTACACAACTCCACCTTCCCTTCCAAATTAATGTACCTCAGAAAGTGGTACGTGTTGAAAAGAATGTCTTTTGTTATTAGCAACAAAACAAAGAAGATTAATGTAGACTTCCTCAGAAGCCACAATTGCAATATTACATTCTTCGATGCATGTCGCCTACCAATCACAATTATCAGCAGATGCCGCACCCATTAAATCTAGAATTCTGCTGTAGTTTTTATTGTCGAACCTAGAATGTAAGACGTGTAGATAAACCACTCAAACGGGCTCATGATCTCTTCACTTGATTTAAAATATCCCGAACTCTGGCAGGATCATAATCACACCAGAAGGAATTCGAAAATCATGTAAACTTGAACAAGGGACACATTTTATGCTCTGCAAAGTTGCTTTAATGGACTCCCTTATTGAGTTAAACTCAGGAATCAGAGAAGTTTTAAGTGGTAGGAACTTGAAAGCTTGAGGTAAAGAAAACAATGCAGAGGAGGCCTGCATTCCCAAGTTCCACTTCTTATCTAATATGATAGTTTCTCGTGACGAAGCAAGCATGAAATCAGCTTGAATTCCAAAAGGGAAATTCGTCACCATGGCACTAGGAAGGAAAGCAAAGACACAAATAAAGGAAGTTCCTCTTCTCAGTCTCTCCCCACATGGAAAAACAAGCATCACGACCCATTCTTCCACTTCTTTTCTTGCATTGACCCTGTTCTCCAACGTCACAGGAAATGCATGTCTCCACCAATAATATTTGCATCTCTCCTCTGTAGCCGACATTTTCTCTTTAACTGTAAGATGGACAATGCGTGAATCTGCTCTTTTATCCCTCAGCTCCGTGTGATTAGTCTCGCTAGATATGGAGAGACTTGATTCATTATCAGATTTTTTAGTATCAAAACCACTATCACGCACATTAAGTCTCTTTATCTTGGATAAGAACAAGATAATCTCAAGGTGCAGCTCTGCTAATTGGGCTTCTACAGCTTTAACTTTATGAGGTTTCAAAGGAAGGATTATTATAGTCATAGGCAGTGGATTATTGGACTCATAAAGATCACAAATATCTGAAACATGAGGCGTGCTATTGACCAATTCAGGAACTATATATCCAATGCCACAGTCCTTATCAAAGTATACAATTTCACTTCTAAAATTAGCAAAAGTTCTCACAAGTAAATTTCAAAGGACATATGAAGGTTTTGTCATTCATCCTAAATTACGTCCAGAATAAGGGTACCTCGCAAATTGGAGGCCGATAGGGTATGAAGTCCCATGATCTTACCGCCCAGCCTTTCTTTAGAGAACGAAATTACTGAAGGTGTTAGTATGCACTCAGATCTATAAGACAATAATGAAACCTCAAGACGATAAATCAATCCTCTCTGAGATGTCTAGTTGACAGAATGTGGTCCACAACCACAATTTGCATCAAACCTCATAAGAGAAAATAAAAGAGCCCTTCAAGTTGTTGCACGTAGTTCAAAAATAGCTGGGCTTTTTCGTTCTCCTATTTTTTTCGTTCACAACTATGATTAATGAACCTGGCAATATTTCCAGTGGAACCTACATCATTTGTTAGCAATAGTGACACTTTGGCTATCACATGTCATTCATATTGTGTTTTTGATAATTTCCTTTCTTGTAAACTTGAACAAGATGATGGCAACAAAGCTTATTTCTTAGTTTAGTTTAACTTAAGTCATTGGGTTTGGAAGAAAGTTGGTAAAAACTAGATTGCATTTATTTGCATAAATGTAGATGCTGGGACAGATTGGAGAGAAGAAAAAAAAAAGAGAAAAAAAGGAGAGAGCTGGATAGCTATGAGAATAAAGAAGAAAAAGAAAAAAAATGTCTTTTTTGCTTTGTAAATTCTTTTACTATGAGTAATGAATTTATGTTTTTCTTCTTCATCTTTATCTCTTCCTTTATTATGTGTTAAAAGATATACTTTTTATTGTTTCTTTGAAAATGCTAGAACCAGCTCTCTTCCCTGAGGACGTTGGGTTTTTCCATTTTCTCCTTTAAAAAGAAATGGATTCGAATGGGCTTGGTTTATTTTATTTAGTAAAATAGTTTTCTTTTTATTAAACTCATTTAATTATTGGAAAAATGTTCTGTTATTTTGATAAGAGTTTTATTTTGGAGTCGCCACTCTTATTAGGGAAAAATTCTCGAATTAGCTAATTCTTTGGAATCGACTAATCCAATTTTAAACCAGAGAGAGGGTCTGAGAGTTAGGTACGAAATGGGAAGGTGTTAGCCACCCATTTCGCCCGGTTGAACCGGCCTCCACGTTGTCCAAACATTCACAATAATCAATAATGAGATTAACTTTTAATTGAGATGTAAAAACAGTTTTAATGCAATTTTGTAAAACGATGTTATTCAAGCAATTATTGCAAACACCAAATATGCAAAGAAAAGGGGAAATGAGAAAAGATTACAAACCATATCCTAGTAATACATTCTACCCTTAAACCCTCCAAATTTCCCGTACCTAAATAACTATTACAAAATTTATTAGGCATCCTTTTAAGGATCCTTTACATTTTGCAATAGAAATAAAACATAAACCCATTCTATAAACAATCAAACACAAAGAAGAATAAATATTTACAGAAGCATAAATCAATAATAATATCCAGATTCAAACAATCATCCAACAAGTATGAACATGATGAATGTGAATATTACATGGATAATCAATCATGGTTTACAGCATTAATAATAAATACCAAACTAAATAATGAGAAATTAAAGGACATAAATGATAAAATGCTTGTAAATTAAAGGGCAATCAATTAAAAGACATAAATTTCAAGATTTGATAGGATTTAAGCTCATGGCCTTGATGTTCATTCCTAAAGGATGAACAAATCCACCAATCACTGCTCTCAATCTTGTTTTTATTATTTATTTGATTCATATATGACCTACATGCATCACGAACCATCTAAGGTCAGAGCTTATGATACGGATCAAGGCAGCAAGGGGAAGGACCCTTTAGCTCTACTGTCGAGCCAATCGTAAGAGCTCGTGCAAATAAGCTACAAGTAGCCTTGAATGCATTTGTTCAAAAACAAGTCACATTGGAGTTTCAAGATCATAACATTGCAAGATGTGAGATTGAACTTGAAGAAGCACTTAAGTTTATTGTGGTGCTTGAGGCGTGTAAAGATGCTGCCGATTGATGCATTGTACATGTTTTATACTTAGGCAAATTTAGAAGAATATTCTTTCATTATAAGCCTAAGTATGGGGCGTGTAAGGCCTTTGAGCCCATTTATCCTATTTTGTTTAGTTTGTTTTATAGTGGGCCTAGTTATTTAATGTAAGGCTGGTTGAACTTATATCCCAAAGTTGGGCCGGCCCTAGATTAGTTAATATTTAATTAGTTAAGCTGTTTCAATTAGCTAGCTTAGGCTTTGTATTTAATTAAGCCCATATGGGCCATATTTTGGGGTTAGGCCTAGACTAGTCTAATTAAGAGCAAATTAGGTTTAGTTTTTTAGGAGTATCAATACTGGTTGTTGCTTAATTTGATGACAGACAATTAATATATATAAAAAAAGATATGATTTTGTTCTTTCTTTCAAAGAAAGCCGTGTTCTGCATTGTATGAATGCAAACCAAATTTCCTTAGTAATTAAATTGTGAGTTGTATAAGATTAATTGCGCCAAGAATTTCATATTTGTTTTCAAGAGTACTTGAAGGTAAATTTCTGTTTTCTTGTTTTAAATTCCTTTCTTTCTCTCTTCAAGAGTACTTGGGGGTTTAGGGATTGATGGGTACTTCCATGATTGTATGATCTCCACTGGATTCTCCTTGTTGATTTGCAAGAGTACTTGTTTAATTAGCTAGGGTCTCATTATCTGGTATCAGAGCATTCTGGTTGTGGATTTCAATCTATCATAGGGTTAGAAATTTAGTATATAAAAAAAATTTTCTGTTGTGAGAAATTAGCTGCAATTTGAATTGGAAGTAAAAAAAAAAAAAAAAGAAAGAGCTAATAATCCTTTTCTATATTAGCATATGCATGCACTTGAGAATTGATCTTGTCAAACTATCATTTTGTTGGGTCACTTAAGTGATTCGCCACTCCAGAAATATTGTGTTAAATTCTGTTATTAGGATATTTTTTTTCTTGAATACTTGCTTTGACAATTAGATTAATTAGGTCCATAGTTAATTTGCTTTGTAGCAAATTAACTTCATTTATCTTGTCCATATTGTCTATGTTGTTAATTCTAGTATACTGTCATTTTTTGGATGCGAGCACTAGCACTTTAATATTTGGAAATTTGGAATTGCGAAATTAAGGAGAAGCATGCCCGTGCTACACTCTAGCACGCTCGTGCTAGCTTCTGAAGTCCAGGCGATTCTGCAACGAAGAAGAAGCATGCCTGTGCTAACCTCTGGAAGTCCAAACTTGCCCGTGCCGTTTTCATCACGCTCGTGCTAGCCTCTGGAAGTCCAAACTTGGCCGTGCCCTTCCAGCACGCCCGTGTTTTACCTCTTGACATTGCTAAAGTGTTATTTGTTTGTTCCTACACTTTGGTTTATTAATTTCAAGCAATACACCTTTCTTGTTCTTGTATTGCCATTCAAAATGTTGTGTCTTCTTGCTAGAGCTTTGCGCATTATTTGGTTATATTCTTTGCTTTTCTAACTTTCTCTTGACTTTTATAGCAACTTTGGGATTCTAAACTGCAATTATTCAAATGGAAAGAGTGGTAAAAGGCTGGAGTGCAACCCACAGTTGAGAAAAGCCAAATAAAGAGAGAAACACGTGAGGGAGTGATACATTGACCATTTTCTGTAGTTTTGTGTTTGTTGTCTTATTTTAGGATGTCAAATTCATTTAGAGACAGGAATGACAAACCTCTTAGAGTTGAAGACCCGAAACTACAAGCCATTTTAGAAGCTTTCTCTAGAGAGATGGATCGGATCACTAGGCTTATGGAGAGCTTTAATGACAGATTAGAGCAGCAAGAGCAAAAGACAGAGAAGCATGACTCTAATGCCACTAAAAGGGGTGCAACCACTTCCAAAGAGCACTCTAAGCAAACTTGGCATGAGGAGTATGATGAAGAGGATGATTGGCATAGAGAGCCCTTGTGGACAAGAGGAGGTCGAAACAATAGAGGTAGAGGAAGAGGGTTTGGTAGAGGCCGTGTCTATAGGAATGATGCCTTCTATGAGGAGAATGACGAAGAGACTAACACACCATTAGATGGTAACTTGGGTAACATCAAACTCAAGGTGCCACCTTTCATAAGCCGAAATAATGCAGATGAATACTTGAAATGGGATAGAAAATTTAAGATAATATTTGACTGCAACAGATACACTGAGGAGGAAAAGGTGAAGATTGCAGCCTTAGAGTTTCAAGACTATACTCTGTTTTGGTGGAATCAACTTAATCAGAGTAGAAGAAAAGTGGCTAGGCGACCTATAAACAACAGGAAGGACATTAAGGGGGTCATGAGGAAATGTTTTCTGCCTGCTTACTATTTCAGGGAGTTACAACAGAAGCTCCATAGGCTCACTCAAGGAGCCAAATCAGTGGAAGACTACCATAAAGACATGGAAATGTGCATGGCTAGAGCACATATAGAGGAGGCTGAGAAGATGATTATCGCTAATGCAATAGAGCTGTACAAGTATGACTCCATGGAGGAGATGCTGAATATGGCTATGAAAATTGAGAAGCAGAGAAAAGGGAAGAGCACTATCACAAATAGGGCTGCCAACAACAATAGCAACTCTTGGAGTGCTAGATGGCCTAAAAGGGAGGAGACAAAAGAGTTTCAAAGCTCTACACAAAAGGGGGCAGATTCGGTGTCTAAGGCTTTCACGCATAATGCTACAACTTATTAGAGGGGATCAAGCTCCAACACTCATAGCAGAGACATCAAGTGTTTCAAGTGTCTTGAGAAGAGCCATATAGCTTCTCAATGCCCTAACAAGAGAGTAATACTGATTCGGGATGGATACACATATTTAGAATCTAAGGATGAAGAAAAACCAATGCCGCCACTTGAGGACTGCAATGATGATGAAAAGGCTGATGAGGATGTTTTACAACCTAAGATGGGATAGTTACTAGTTACTAGGCGAGTTCTCAATATGCAATTTCAAGAGGAGAGCCTAGAACAGCGAGAAAACATCTTCCATACAAGATGCTTGGTACTTGACAAGGTATGCCTTTTGATTATTGATAGTGAAAATTGCACTAATGTAGCTAGTTTGAGCATGGTGCAGACATTGGGTTTGGTATGTGACAAGCACCCAAGGCCATATAATCTTCAATAGCTAAATGATACGGGTTCTATGAGAGTGAACAAGCAAGTGAAGATGCCATTCTTTATTGGGTGGTACAAGGATGAGGTTACCTGTGATGTAGTGCCTATGCTAGCTAGGCATATTTTTCTTGGCCACCCTTGGCAATTTGACAGGTGAGTCCAGCATGATGGGTACACCAACCGGTTCTCCTTTGCCTATTTGGGTAAGAATATGGTTCTTGCTCCTTTGACACCACAAGAGATCTATTTGGACCAAAAGAAGATCTTAGAGAGAGAGAGAGGGGCAAAATTGTATTTAGGGGGAGGGAGAAAAGAAAGATGATAAAAAAAGGGAAAAAGAGGCCAAGAGTGAAAAGAAACAATTAAATGGCCCATTGGTGAGTGAAAAACCAAGAGAGGGAAGAAAGAAACAAAGCATGTATGTGAGAGAGAGAGAGAGATCCAAAGCAGTGTTAGTGAGGGTAGACCGGTCTTAATGATTCGGTTTAAGGAGAGTTTGCTTAATTTGACTAACATTGACACTTCTTCTCTACCTTCTAGTTGTGTTTCTTTGTTGTAGGAGTCTTATGATGTGGTGTTTAAACCTGGAGATTCGGTTTGGGTACAAATAAGGAAGGAGAGATTCCTAAACCAAAGGAAGGGAAAGATTACTGCTCGAGCTGATAGGCCTTTTCAAGTGTTGGAGAGGATCAATGAAAACGCCTACAAGATTGATCTACCAGGTGAATATGACGTGTCTGCTACCTTTAATGTTTCTAAACTTTCTCCATTTGATTATGATTCAGATTTGAGAATAAATCTTTTTAAGGAGGGAGGGAATGATACGGATCAAGGGAGCAAGGCAAAGGACCCTTTAGCTCTACCTGTCAGGCCAATCGCAAGAGCTCATGCAAATAAGCTACAAGCAGCCTTGAATGCATTTGTTCAAGAACAACTCACATTAAATTTTCAAGATCATAACATTGCAAGATGTGGGATTGAACTTAAAGAAGCACCTAAGTTTATTGTGGTGCTTGAGGTGTGTAAAGAGGCTGCCCATTGATGCATTGTACATATTTTTTACTTAGGCAAATTTAAAAGAATGTTCTTTCATTGAAGCCTAAGTATGGGGCGTGTAAGGCCTGTGGGCCCATCTATGCTATTTTATTTAGTTTATTTTATAGTGGGCCTAGTTATTTAATGTAAGGCTGGTTGAACTTATATCCCAAAGTTGGGCCAGCCCTAGATTAGTTAATATTTAAGTTAGGCTGATGGGCTTTGTATTTAATTAAGCCCATGTGGGCCATATTGGGGTTAGGCCTAGACTAGTCTAATTAAGAGCTGATTAGGTTTAGTTTTTTAGGAGGTATTAATATTTGTTGTTGATTAATTTGAGGACAGACAATTAATATCAAAAAAAAAAAAAAAGACGTGATTTTGTTCTTTCTTTCAAAGAAAGCCGTGTTCTGCATTACATGAATGCAAACCAAATTTCCTTAGTAATTAAGACTGTGAGTTATACAAGATTAATTTCGCGAAGAATTTTAGATTTGTTTTCAAGAGTACTTGGAGGTAAGTTTCTGTTTTCTTGTTTTAAATTCCTTTCTTTCTCTCTTCAAGAGTACTTAGGGGTTTAAGGATTGACGGGTACTTCTATGATTGTATGATCTCCGCTGGATTCTCCTTGTTGATTTGCAAGAATACTTGTTTAATTAGATAGGGTCTCATTAGCTTGGCCACTGAATCTCCGAATCGGGACATTTATTAGAGTTTAATGCATTCAGAGCCCCTGAATTGAAGGGCCATGCGCCACAGGGGACTATTGCGTGTGCCCTATGCTTATGGTGCACGCCACACGTCGTGGCGCAGGGCCTTTCCCAGATTAGAAAGGCTTTTGTGTTTATTAGGTAAAAATAAGAGAATTCTTGGCACTTGTGGCGTGAGCCACAGGGAAGTGGCGCACGCCACTACTTTTGGCCTCGTGCCACAGATGTTCAGAAGCCCCTGTTTGCAAAGATCTAGCATGGTGCCTCTAGCAGGTCGAGGTCAGGGAGCTCAACGAGGTGGTCATGCGGGTCACAGAGCTGAACGTCGGCCAGTTGTTGTTGAAGAGACCGAGGATTCCGGCAGCGAGGACTCGGAGGTGACAACTTCAAACATGTTTTGAGGGAGCTGCTCCAACATATTTCTGCTTGTTTCTCTTCTTTCCACTCTTTTGTATTCAGACCCAGTTTGGGGAATATTTTGTAGAGAATGATTATTTTCATATATAAGAGGGCCAAAAGCCATTCTTTTTACATCTTTCTGAGGATATTAAAGTATTTGTGCTTTATAGCTGATAATTACATGGCTTGCTGAATCCGATAAGTGAAAACAATAAGGCAGCATTTTTTGCAGTTGTCTAGCAAGTACTGGCATGCGCCACTAATGTTGCAGTGGCATCCAGCTGTCAAGCTGTCCTTTTATTCTCTTGCTATACAAGCCCATAAAACTTATTCACGTTACAAAAGCTCTTTTCTCTTTTCCATACGAAGCTCTCCCTCATAAAACTTCCCCAAACTTCCCATTTCTTCCATATTTTCATGGATCGGTCCTTGGCACCCGCATTTGAAGCATCATTCCGCAGTCTTAGCCGTGAGGATTGGGATTCGCTGTCACCATTCGAACTCAATAGGCTGAGTTACTACCGGAACATTCGGGTTCAACCTGGATTGTTGCAGTTGTTGATCAAACCACTTTGATCCTTCGGACAATTTATTTCGGCTTAATGACTTCGAGATCTTCCATTATTTGAAGAACTCAGCATCATTTCTAGGAGAATACTCGTGATTGAAGAAATTCCTACGATGCCTGTGACATCCCAGGTTTAGGGCACAACACCTTAGGCGAATCCCACATCGGCTACGCACAAGGTGGAAGTCCTATACATAAAGGGTGGCAACCTTGAACATGGTAGACGCGTTTTGGGCTGGCAGAGCGGAGGTTTTCCCTGGCCCAAAAACAAAACCGTGAGGGTTCAGGCCAGGTTTGGCACCCAAAGCGGACAATATCTACCATAGGCTGGGCTGTTACAATTTGGTATCAGAGCCAAGCCTTGTCCCTCTGGCCGGTGGTGGGGCAAACCTCAGCGAGGACGCTGAGTCCCTAAGGGGGGGTGTATGTGACATCCCAGGTTTAGGGCACAACACCTTAGGCGAATCCCACATCGGCTACGCACAAGGTGGAAGTCCTATACATAAAGGGTGGCAACCTTGAACATGGTAGACGCGTTTTGGGCTGGCAGAGCGGAGGTTTTCCCTGGCCCAAAAACAAAACCGTGAGGGTTCAGGCCAGGTTTGGCACCCAAAGCGGACAATATCTACCATGGGCTGGGCTGTTACAATGCCTCGGCTGGATGTTGACCCTGATTCACTGATTCCGCCTGTCTTTGGTCTCTCGACCTATGAGATATCGTCTTATGACTCTAGAGCTGATGTCGTGCCCTTGCAATCGCTTGTTGATCGCGCCTTGGGTATGGACTGTACTAGCCCGTACTAACAGTCACTTGTCTTTTTCTGCATCCTCAATCAGTACTTGCTGCTTAGTAGCATTGATGGCTATGGCAGCCTTAGGCTGGTGCCCATAGTCGAGCAGATGGCTAGGCGAAGCATGCCTTTTCCACTTATTCTGGCAGAGACATTTACTTGGCTGGGAGAGCATGCTCAGGACTCTTAGCTTCTGCTCAGTCTGATGGGGAGTCCGTTGCTACTACAGGTAAATGCATTTTCATTTCGTTTTCTCTTTTATACCCTAACTTTTGCTTAAGTTAACCTTGCGAGTTTTTGACTTAATGAGCTTTCTTTTATTATTTATTATTTATTATTTATTATTATTATTTTAACTATTTTTTTGGTGCTCAAACTTTTGCTTAAGCCGCCCTTGTGGGTTTTCGACTTAACGAGCTTTTCTTTTATTTTTTTTTCTTATTATTTTGTTTTGTTGTTTTTTTTTTCTCTTTTCTTTCTCTGAATGCATTTGCAGTTGTGGGCTTTTGAGAAGCTACAGGTGATGATGGTTCCACCATTGGACCACTTGATGTTCGATTATAGACCACGAGTCTATATCCGAAGTCAGCGCCGATTGATTGGCGAGACTATGGAAGACTGGACCACTTGATGTTCGATTATAGACCACGAGTCTATATCCGAAGTCAGCGCCGATTGATTGGCGAGACTATGGAAGACTGGACTGTTATTTTTCAGGATCTTACCTCTGAAGGAGTCAGATGGACTGGTCCCTGGTGGTACATAGAGCGAGTAACAGTTTCCTCTTACATACTCTGTGTGCCCCTCTGTGGATTGTTTATGGCACTTGCTTATTATCTTAGTCGCGTAGCTAGGCAGTACGGTCGTCATCAGACCGTCCCTGATTACACACGGTTCAAGGGTGGCCTTATTACACAGCGGTTTTTGTCTCGCTTTATTTCCACCTGGCCTAACCGTAGTTGGCTGCAAGCTTATTCCAGAGTCGGTACTGATTTAGAATCGGCTGATCTGTTGACAGCTAGATTTCTGTTAGGACCTGACATGTAGATGCTCTATCTTGATTTCTAATGAGATGTACTAACCAATTATTAAATGTGCAATTTATGCAATGTATGCACTTATTATAAATGAAATGACTTTTGTTTTAAAATGTTTGATATATTCCTTCCTATTCTATATCAACAAGGTAAATTCACAACATTTGCATATTATTATAAACTTATCATAACAAGCTTTAAATTTAATAAGAACACAAAAGGTGAATTTATTAATTGGGCTTCGCCATAAATGTTTCAAGCTACACATAAAATTTTTTCAATCTATCCATATTGACTGGTTCGGTAAACTCATTACCTTCCATGTCTGATAGCTTCACAGCACCTTTGGAAAACATCTTCTTGATCAAGAATGGGCCCTCCTAGTTAGGCTTAAACTTTCCCATTGGGTCGTGAGTGTTTGGTCGCATTTGTTTCAGAACCAAATCCCCTGCTCTCGGTAGCTTCGGATGAACTCTCTTGTTGAAATACTTAGCTATCCTCCTATTATACAATTGGTCCATGAAGCAGGCATTAAGCTTTTTTCCATTTAGGAGTGCTAATTCTTGACAATGATTTTTTGCCCATTGACATTCTGAAATCTTGGACTCCATCATTATGCGCAAGGACTGCACTTCTATCTCAGTAGGTAGTACAACCTCCATTCCATAAACTAGAGAGTAAGTGGTTGCCCTATTCGTAGATTTGGCTATAGTTCGGTATCCCCACAAAGATATTGTAGATTGCTAGCCCAATCATTGTGATTTTCTGCCATCTTCCTTAATATCTTCTTGATGTTTTTATTTGTAGCATCCACTGCCCCATTAGCTCATGGTCTGTAAGGTGAAGACTTATGGTGTTCAATTCTGAATTTCTCTAGTAGTGTCTTCACTTCTACTTGGAATTGAACTCCATTTTCTGTCATAACATGATGGGGGATTTCATATCTACAGATCAAGTTCTTTTCAATAATTTGGCCATTTGCTTGGTGCCTTAAATGATTCTGCTTCAACCCATCTTGAGAAATTGTCCACTGCAACCACTATAAACTCGTGTCCATTAGAAGTAGGTGGTGAAATCTTGCCAATGATATCTATTCCTCAAGCTGCAAATGGCCATGACGAAATAAAAGGATGTAATTCTTGTGAATACTCAAATTTTGAGGCTCAAAAAGCCTATTGGTTGACTTTGCTACAGTAAATTTGACTGTGCTACAATGAATTTGCTACAGCAAATTTAATTGTGCTACAGTGCATTTGCTACAGTAAATTTGACTTTTCTACAGTAACTTTGACTCACAAGGCTCAAAGAGCCAATTTTTCCGGACTGCAAACAGTCCGGCCGGACCGGAGGCCATTTCGGAAGTTCACCGAAAATATATCAATATGGTACTTGAAACGTCCGGAATTTTACGAGGATCGCGGAACAGGTCCCGGAATATTTTTCGGAGGTCCGAAACTCCCAAAACAGCTCCCGAAGCGACACACGGTGGCCGCACCGGCCACGGCGGCGCCAGCCCCCACCAAGCGCGGGCGACAGCCCTCGCCCAGCGCGGGCGGGGCCTGGCGCCCAGCGCGGGCGAGAACCCTCGCCCAGCGTGGGCGGGGACCCTCGCCCAGCGCGGGCGAGGCCCCTCGCACCGCGCGCGGGCGAGGCCCCTCGCGCCGCGCGCGAGCGAGACCCCTCGCCCCGCGCGGGCGAAACCTCTCGCCTCGCGCGGGCGAGGCCTCCCGCGCCGCGCGCGGGCGAGGACTCTCGCCCCGCGCGGGCGAGACCTCCCGCCCCGCGCGAGGGCGAGGCCTCTCGCCCCGCGCGGGCGAGGCCTCCCGCGCCGCGCGAGGGCGAGGCCTCTCGCCCCGCGCGGGCGAGGCCTCTCGCCCTGCGCGAGCGAGGTCTGTCGCCCCGCGCGCAGGGCCTGGCCCCCCCTCGCGCCCTGGGCGAGGCCTGCCGCCAGCACACGCGGGGCCTCTCGCCCTGCGCGGGCGGGGCCTGTCGCCCCACCGACAGGGCGGTAGCTACCGCCGAGCCTGGGCGGCAGCTACCGCCCAGATTTTCTGGCGGTGGCTACCGCCATGCACGGCGGCAGCCACCGCCCGGGACCCGAAAATGGCCTATAAATAGGCCATTTTCAGGCTGTTTATGACACACCTTGTCCGTTTTGACGGACGAATCCTTCTCCCTCTCACGCTCCTTGCGTTTTCTTTACCGCTTTTTGCATTTAATTTAATTTTTTATTGCATTTTTATTGTGATATTTGGACATTAAAATTAAACAAATTAAAATTAATTAATATTTCCCAAGCGAGGAGCTTAATCGGGAGTTAAGAAGCGGTCGTCGATTAAATCAGGTATGTAAACAAAACTCTGCCAATTTAATGTTAGCACTTCATGCATATTTCTCTTCTACTCCTAATAATTCTACAATTGCATAAATGCATCCACGTCATTATTTTTTGGTAAATAAACTGCTTTAATAAAAACAAACATGATTAAGCTTAACGCCCGATTAATTAATAATTGTGGTAGTTAAGCTTAAATCCGACAATATTGGCTAAAGAGCCTAGTTAATTAATAACTACGGTTCAATCGCCTTATTTCGAATAAATCTGGCTTAAGTCCAATTAATCAATAATTGTGGCTAAAAGCTTTAATCAATCATGTTTAAACAGTAATTTGTGATTAAGCTCGAACGCCCGATTAATCGATAATCGTGGCATTAAAGCCTAAATCGCACATTTTGGCAAACTAATTGCCTAAAACAACACATTTTGGCCAAAGGCCTTAAAATCAACCATTTTAGCGACAAATCGCTTAAAATCGACATTTTTGGCAAAAGGCCTAAAATCAATCATTTTCGGTTTAAAACCGTAAAATCAACCATTTTAGCGACAAATCGCTTAAAATCGACATTTTTGGCAAAATGCCTCAAAATCAATCATTTTCGGTTTAAAACCGTAAAATCAACCATTTTAGCGACAAATCGCTTAAAATCGACATTTTTGGCAAAATGCCTTAAAATCAATCTTTTAAGCGACAAATCGTTTAAATGAACCATTTTGGCACAAATGCCTAAATCAATCAATTTTTGGCAAAATGCCTAAACAAAATGCACAAAGCATACACACTCATGCACAAAGCATACACACTCATGCACAAAGCATACACACTCATGCACAAAGCATACACACTCATGCACAAAGCATACACACTCATGCATTAAGCATACCCATTCAAAGCCCTTCAAAGAAGGCCTATCGAACTACGTTGACTTTGATCTTCCATTCAAACGGAAGTACGTAGGCACGTTCGGGATTTCACCCCGGGTGGCAAGTCGAAATTATCAAAATCACACAAACATTTCATTAATCCATCATTCACCTTGCAAAGCATTCATCCATCGGTTAGTTCATCAGCATGACATAGTCTCGGGATCCACCTCGGGTTCGCAGACTGTGCCTTAAACATTGGGATAATTAATCTAGTAACTAGGTTAATTAAAAATGGAGTCACTTAGGGTTTTTTCCTAGTTTACCCTAAAATAATTAAACAAGGTGGCGACTCATACATTCACGTGCATTTCTGTCCTTAGTCACATGCATTCATATGCCGGTGATATTTTGGGGAGGGGTACACAGTTTGGCGACTCTGCTGGGGAAATGTAATCATTTTGCATAAAGTGGACTACAATTGTTGTGAAAACTAACCGGCCTTTCTTTAAGGCATTATTTTATTATGCTTTGTTTTGCAGGGTACCCTAATACGAATCAAGTGCTCTTTCTTTAAGAATACTTGATAAATCCGGACTTAATTGAAAAATGTGATTAAGACATTAAAACTTGTTGATTTATTTGCACGATTGAGAATCCTTTTCTCCATTGCATAAAAAATGAATTTCAAATGAATTTCTTTTCCTTCTGTTTAAACTTCTGAGTCTGGATAGCAAGTAGCGCTGATCGACAGGTCTCCTTGATTATGCCGACGGATAGCCAAAGCGTCCTCCCTGTTACCGCAAACCATCCCTAATCCTTTTGGGGGTGGCACATGAGTATGCGTACCGTTGGACCCACGCGAAACTCTTTGTTTCACATGTGGTTAGGTATATCCATACTCAAGGTTCAAGGGTCCCTTAATAAGCCGATTCTCTATTTGTGTCATAGCCTATAGAACCTATCCTTTAGGACTATATGCACCCAATGGTACGAATCATCTCATTAAAATAAATTATGACGTGTTGTTGTGCGCATTCATGACATACCATAAGCATTTAAAAAAAAAACAGAGAGAAGAGAGTGGAGGGACACAAAAATATCCTTCTGTTTGTCAGTCATGCACAGTTGGACAAAGAGAGGATCTATCTCTTATTAGTTACCTTGATACACAACACGGTACCCTAACCCGGTTACCCTCATCCTATCAGGTACCCCCTGTTCAAGTGTCAGATACACCTACAGTGCTATCACCGACCTCACCAACTTCAACTGCACCAATGGCATCACTAGCTGACATCCAAACTCTCATGGAACAAATGGAAGCTAGAATACAAACTAGGATGAATGAGGCATTGGCTGCCCAAAGAGCCTCCCTATTAGCTGAACTTAGTAGTGGTAATGGAAATGGGGCATCGGTTGGGGGAAACGGTCATGCTACCTCCAGTCAAAGACCCGGTGCTGCATCTGCATCCTCAAACCCTACCCCTAACCTGGATGACATGCCCTCCAGAACTGCTTCTGAGCTGGAAGCTCAGAAAATAAGAGAAAAACTAGAAACCACCAAACAGAAAAACAATGAACCCTTTCCCTCGTTCCTTACGAGGAAAAGGGCCAAGGTCACCCAAATGATCAGCCGACCCTCTGAACAGGAACAAGTTGATATAATAATCAAGAACTTACTGCCTGTCTACCAGTCACAGCTTCAAACACAGTACTTGCCTACGTTCCAATCGCCCATTGCGACTGCAACTAAGGTGGAAGACTTAATCCAAATAGGGCAACTGAAAGAAGACCCGGGAACCTCAAAATACAAGAAACCTAGCCAATCTAGCAAAGTCCATGAAGTGGCAAGCATCACCCACACGACGGATCCTTTACGTGTGGGAAACGTGAGAAACGGCAGTCAGTCGAGAAGAATATATACTGATCTCGGTATGCCAATCCTTTTGGTATTCCGAGAAGCTGTCAAAGCAAACTACATCAAGCCTTTAGAAGACAGGCCACCACCCAACCCATTATGAAGGAACTACAAAGCTGATGAATACTGTGAGTACCATCAGGGTAACGGGCACAAGACTGAAGCGTGCTGGACGCTTAAGAACCGCATCCAAGACCTGGTAGACAACGGTTCAATCATCCCAAGAAGGAAGCCGAACATTAGCACTAATCCCTTACCAAATCACGGGGTAAATGCTATTGTTTCTGACCAAGGAATTGATCGATCCTTTCGAGCTATTCCTAGAAGTGAGTGACATCCGTGGCCTGGACCTAAATGGCTTATCTGAAGAAGTTGAAGCAATAACTGAACTGGAAGTAGAAGACTTTATGCAGCCTAGTCTCTTTGATGAGGGTGCGGTTATCACAGGAAATAATGGGAATCAAGACCTGCTAAGTTTAATCAAGCCAAATGAAGGGCCTCTTGTCAACTGGTATGTCGAGGAGGAGCGCGCTGCTGATAAACCCCCTCCCGAGTCAAACTCAGAGTCAAAATGTGTAATTAAGTCCTGTATTGAGTTTGAGCCTGACCCCGAGTCCGAAACCGAGTCAGAGTCCAGTTCCAGTCCTGAGTCATCTGTGTTGGATTTCGAAAATCCAAATTTCAAATTTAATGTACCTTTTGAAGACGATTCTGTCATTATCAATAAAGGCTTGCAAATCTTTGACTACTCCGCGTGTCTATCTTTCCAAGCATTTCCAAGCAAAAATAATGAAAAAGAAATAAATGAAATGAAAAATGAAAAAGAAAAAATAATAATGGGCAAAGAAGAAAACGAACATACATACATTGCATCTGATTGTGTGAACAGGGAACAGATCAGTGAATGCTTAAAGAAGTTTGTCGATTGCTTCATGTGGAAGGCGAATGACATCACGGGAATTGACCCAGCAATAGTGGTACACAAGATTCCAGTTTATCCCGAGGTTAAGCCAGTGAAGCAGAAGCTAAGGAGGCTGAAGACAGAATGGTCCTTGAAAATCAAGGAGGAAGTTGCCAAGCAACTAGAAAACAAGTTCATAGAACCCATTGCCTACCCGACATGGTTAGTAAACATTGTGCCAGTGCCGAAGAAAGATGGCAAAGTCAGAATGTGTGTAGACTATCGGGATTTGAATAAAGCATGTCCGAAAGATGACTTTCCCCTACCGCATATTGACTTGTTAGTAGACCGAATGGCAGGACACGAGATGGTCTCCTTGACCGATCTTGCTGTCGGATACAACCAAATAATGATGCATGTGCCAGACAAAGAGAAAACGGCATTCATCACAGAATGGGGAACCTACTGTTACAGGGTCATGCCTTTTGGTCTCAAAAATGCCGGGGCAACCTATCAAAGAATGGCAACGACCATTTTCCATGACATGATTCACAAAGAAGTAGAAGTGTATGTCGACGATATGGTCATTAAGTCAAAAACAGCTGAAGAGCATGCAACAGCACTTGAGAAGTTCTTCCTTAGACTTCGAAAGTACAACTTAAAGCTCAACCCGGCAAAATGTCTGTTTGGAGCTACATCCGGAGTATTTCTGGGGCATATGGTCAGCCAAAAGGGCATAGAAATTGACCCTTCAAAAGCCAAAGCCATTATGGAGATGCCGGCACCGAGGACGGAAAAGGAAGTCCGGGGTTTCCTAGGAAGGCTACAATACATCAGCCGATTCATCAATCAATTGGCCGACACTTGTGGTCCGATTTTCAAATTGCTCAGAAAAGGAGTAGCCGTCAAATGGAATGAGGATTGTCAGAAAGCTTTCGACCAAGTCAAGCAATATCTGTTGTCCCCGCCAGTTTTACAGCCACCAAGGCTGGGAAAGCCTTTGCTGTTGTACCTATCGGTGACAGAAGAAGCGATGGGTGCAATGCTAGCTCAACAAGCAGAAGATACAAGGGTAGAAAATGCCGTGTATTACCTCAGCAAAAGGATGCTAGAATATGAGCTAAAATACAATAAGATAGAGAAATTGTGTCTGGCTCTAGTATGGGCTTGTACAAAGCTGCAGCACTACCTCTCATCTTACACCACAAATGTTGTTTCTGAATCGAACCCCTTGAAATTCCTTATGGAGAGGCCGGTTCTTGATTGTAAGATGGCTAAGTGGGTGTCAGTACTCGCGGCTTATGATTTGAAATTTGTGCAACGGAAAGCGGTGAAAGGCGGAGCCTTGGCCGATCAATTAGCAGAATTACCGGTCGAAGACAAAATGCCGGAGGTAGAATTTCCTGATGAAGACTTGTTGAACTTGGAAAGTGAGGTCTGGGAAATGTACTTCGATGGAGCTTCGAACTACCATGGAAACGGGGTTGGAGTCGTATTCAAAACTCCTTGTGGCGAATACATTCCGATTGCAGTCAAATTAGATTTCGACTGCACAAACAATGAAGCCGAGTATGAAGCTTGCATAAAGGGGTTAGAAGCAGCCCTGGAAAAAGAGATAAAGGTCCTCAAGGTTTTCGGAGATTCTAACTTAATAGTCTCCCAAGCTTTAAGGAAATGGAAAATTAAAGAAGAGCGTTTGGTTCCTTACCTACAACGCTTGGACGAATTGGCTCAGCAATTTGAGGATTTATCTTTCCACTACTTGCCGCGAGCCAAAAATCAGTTCGCAGATGCTCTGGCTACTTTAGCCTCCATGGTCGATGTAGAAGGAGACCGAGTCATCCGACCTCTGACAGTGCGGCTACAGAAACAACCAGCACATATCATGAATTTGGTCGATGACAAGCCTTGGTATTGGGATATACAGAATTACCTTCAGAATGAAACCTACCCGGAAGGATCCACTAAGACTGATCAACGAACATTGAGACAGTTGGCATCCGGATATTTCCTTACTGATGGAGTTCTGTACAAGAGAAGTTGGAGCGGCTTGCACCTAAGGTGCGTCGATGAGGGAGAAGCTCAAACCATCATGGATTCCTTACATAACGGGGAATCTGGCCCACACATGCACGGGATAGCCTTGGCTCGAAAAATCATGAACCTAGGTTATTACTGGTCAACCATGAAGGCAGATTGCGTGAGGCACGCGCAGAAGTGTCACGAATGTCAAATTTTTGCTAAGCTGCAAAGACAACCTCCGGTCAATTTGAATCCTATTGCTTCACCATGGCCTTTCGCAACTTGGGGCATAGACGTGATCGGAAAAATCCACCCGAAAGCTTCCAACGGTCACCAGTTCATTTTGGTTGCTATAGATTACTTCACTAAGTGGATCGAGGCAGCCTCTTATTCAATTCTGAATGCCAAGAAGGCAGCGCAGTTCGTTCGTACCAACATCCTTTGTCGGTACGGAACGCCATTCGAGATCACCACGGACAATGGAGCTCACTTCCAGGGTGAATTTGCTAATTTGTTGAAAGAAACGAGGATTCGACACCATAAATCCTCGCCCTATCGTCCACAAACAAATGGGGCTGTGGAAGCTGCAAATAAGGCTATAAAAGTCATTTTACAGAAGACAGTCAAAAAGCATAAAGCTTGGCATGAACAGTTGCCGAATGCCTTATGGGGATATAGGACTTCAATTAGAACACCTACTGGGGCAACCCCGTATTCCTTAGTATATGGCATGGAAGCAGTATTGCCTATTGAGCTGGAAGTTCAGTCGGCAAGAGTTATCCAAGAAAGTCAGATTAGCGAAGCCGATTGGGTGAAGAATTATCATTCGCAACTCTTGGGCATGGACGAAAAGCGGTTACAAGCAATCCACCAAACTCGAGTCTACCAAAGGAGAATGGCACGACATTTTAACAAGAAGGTCAAAGACCGAAAACTGGAAGAAGGTTGTTTAGTCCTGAAGGAAATTAGACAGCCAATCACGGATCCACGTGGGAAGTTTCGCCCTCATTGGGCTGGACCCTATGTGTTGAAGAAAATACTGTCTGGCGGAGCCGTCATCTTAACTGATTTGGATGGTTTGGAATTCACGAATCCATGTAATTTAGATCAGTTAAAAAGATATTTTGTGTAATAAGCATTGCATAATGTAAAACGAACTACATTAGACCTGATTCTCTTCGGAAAAAAGAAATTACATATCGGAGATATGTAGGCAGCCCTCATTGGGCACGGTCTAAGCATTAATAAAAAATTCATGTCATTCTTCTTTGCCAAATGATAAAAAAAAAAAACAAACAAAAAAAAAAATCAAATCAAAGCTGAAGTTGAAAACCCGGAAGGGCGGCTTCAGGCAAGAAAAGAAAAACCCGCTAAGTCAAAAACCCGAAAGGGCGGCTTAGGCAAAAGTCGGGGCCCGCTAAGTCGAAAACCCGGAAAGGGCGGCTTAGGCAAAAATGGGTAGCTCGCTAAGTTGAAAACCCAAAAGGGCGGCTTAGGCAAAAATTAGAGCTTGAATGAATAAAGTTGGAAAGAGCTTGGAAAGCTTAAAAGTCAAATGACACTCCAATTAAAAAGTAATAAAGCCAAACAGTACAAGCAAAAGCCAAAGAACAAAAATCCAAAATCCAGAGTCAAAGTCCCAAATAAACAGTCAAAAAAAAAAAAAAAAAAAAAAAAAAAAAAAAAAAGGGAGAAAAAGAAAAAAAAGAGAGAGCATACATCCAAAACCAAAAGAATAAAAGCCTATTAAAGTCTAGGTGACCCGTCGCCTCCGAGGAGCAACGTCCTCCGAGTCATCCCTAGCTGCTGAACTCTCTCCAGCCTCATGTGTCCGAGGAGCCAACACAATCTCCTCATCAATCCTAACCCCCTCACCAGTGTCAGCCTGAGTCCAACCCTCAAGTGCACTCAGCAGTGCGTTCCTCCTCAGCTTTTCAACCGGCCAGACAGCATTCACGAACCAGGCCCGATACTCAGGAGAAGTCTGAATACCAGCAGGATTAGGTAAAGGCCTAACCATCTGATGATCTCTAACCCAAGCTCTAAGGACAGCTCGGGTAACTCCCGGAGTGATGGTGGAATCAGATAAAGAGTCATCCATGATCGGTACAGTCTGATCTATTCCCATCTGCCTCATAACGCGCGAAGCGCAGTACCAAGTACAATGGGTAAGGCCTAAAAGGTAAACCTGAGTATGGTGAGAGCTGACTTGAATAAAGCGGGTAATGCCGTACCAAGGTACAAACCACAACATTTCGTTTGGACCCAATTCAATCAGCCATGAGGTCCAGGCATCAGCAGACGGATGTGTGATCAAGATCCTCCGCATGCGATACTGGACAGGGTTATAAGGCAGCAAAGTAGGAGTGGCAACCACTTGGAGATGGTCCTTCAACCAAACCTGAGTAATGGATCCTTTCTATTACAAAGGAACAGGCCAAAAAGAAGAAAAGATAAGAAATAGAAAAGAAGAAATACCTGAAGAATAATAGGAGAAACCGTCCAATCCTCAAAGCCTAAAGCGGCTCTGTCGAGGCTCCTGATAGTTTCTGCCAGCACAATACCACCTATGCAACCCATATCCTCCATCTGCCGAACCATGGGACAAAGTCGCAAAACCCCGTAGCCCGGATCCTTGTTGAACAAGAAGCCAGCCAATAAACAAAAAACCAAGGCCCGCATCCTTAGCCTCATCCGGTCTGGGTCATCTGAACAGACCCCTGAAAACTCATCAATCAGGGGCAACAAAATTGCTTTCTGATCACCAACAATCATGGCCCTAGCTTGTGGTCGGCTGAACTGAAACAGGTTTTCAAACGACCGAACATACCCGATCTTGACTTCATGCCTGACCAAAGGGGCATTGGGGTCGCACCCTATGATAGCACAGAACTCCTCAAAAAGAGGACACATCTCCTCCATCATGGCTCCGAACCGGAAAACATGGGCCTCAGGATCCCAAAGTCTGATGCAGGCCCATAAAAAGTTCCAGTCGATCACCACCCCCCTGAGCGTAACGATAGGAGAGAGACCGTACCTCCCCAAGTTGATCTTTTCGACTTTGGAGAGACTCCTAATCCAGCTGTGCATGCTGTGAGTAAAAAAAGGATTCATTCTTTGAAGATAAGAAGAAGAAGAGAGAAAAGGAAGGATGAATGAAAAACCAAACAAGAAACTTGTTTTTATAGAAGAATGCGCCGAATGATGGCGGCAGCTGCCGCCAAATTGCCACCGAACGAGGGCGGCAGCAGCCGCCAAAACGTCAGCGGCAGCAGCCGCCGACGGCGGGGGCCACAAAAAAAAAAAAAAGTACATCCGAAATGGTGAAACCCCATTTTCATTTCAAACATGCATACATATTTTCAATACTAACCAAGTGCAGGTACGAATAAAATTCAATACAAAAGTACAATGCAGAAGCACCATCAAAGGGGAAGTTTTGAAGGGTAATCATGGAAAGGATCCAGCAAAGGGTACGCAAGACTTCAAACAGTACCGAGGCAAAGCCGATTCAAGGGGTTAGGGCCAGAATGATTTCTCCGAAAACCCAGAAATGGAAGATGCTCCGACAGAGAGGTGTCTGAATTTTAAGCTTAAAAGCGACAGAATAAAGAAGTTATGGTTGGGTCTGCACAGTCACGATGCTATCCCTACACTACTCAAGTCATCTCAGAATCAAGTTGCCTCGACATTCTTTATGGAGAGGCTGCTTCTAAAAAAAAGAAAAAAAAAGGGAAAAATGGGTCAAAAGGAACCTCTGCACAAAAGAAAGAAATCAAGGACAAAGCTACAGGAAATCAAGTTGTCAAAAAACGGGTCAACTGCAAGCTCTCCGTTAAATTCAAACCCATCAAGGGTAGATGACAAATCATCTCAGCCATAAGGACAAAGACCACAGCGGCTGCTCACATTTTGAAAAGCAAGTTAAAAGAAGCAGTCATTTCCACAAATTGGATGACAACAAACAACTTGAAAATGAAGCGCCTAGCATGGTACAAGTACAAGTGTCCTTATAAACAAGGATCATTTCTCAAAACAAAGGAAAGGAAGAGTCTCCTCAAAATTTCTTATGGAGAGGAGAACCATTGAGGAAATAAGTTTCAAATTCAGAGGAAGATAAAGTTCAAGAAAAAGAATCAAATTAACCTCAAGAATTCAAACATGGTGAAGCCAAAGCATAAAAGCTTCTTCAACACTCAAGCCACTCAAGTTACCACCACAATGTGGGTATTCAAAACTCTTTGTGATGAATACAAGTCATATTTCAGTCAACCAGTGGTAAAACCACTACAACAACAAAGTCAGATTCGCCTAAGGTCATCACTATCATACGAACTCGAGTCAATAAGTTGATTCAACATCAAATCGGGAAGGAATCCCACGAAGAAATCAAGCCAGAAATGAATTCTGCATCAACATCAAATCGGGAAGGAATCCCGCATAGACATCCAGTCGGGAAGGAATCCCGCGAAGAAATCAAGCCAGAAATGAATTCTGCATCAACACCCAGTCGGGAAGGAATCCCGCGAAGAAATCAAGCCAGAAATGAATTCTGCATCAACATCAAATCGGGAAGGAATCCCGCATAGACATCCAGTCGGGAAGGAATCCCGCGAAGAAATCAAGCCAGAAATAAATTCTGCATCAACATCAAATCGAGAAAGAATCCCGCATAGACATCCAGTCGGGAAGAAATCCCGCAAAGACATCAAGCCGGGAAGAAATCCCGCAAAGACATCAAGCCGGGAAGAAATCCCGCAAAGACATCAAGCCGGGAAGCAATCCCGCGGAGAAATCAAGTCGGGAAGGAATCCCGAAGAAATCAAATTGGAAATGAATTCCACAATCAGCATTAAGTCGGCATTGAATTTTGCCTCAACAGCAAGTCGGAAATAAATTTCGCACCAAGACGGAAAGGAATTCCGCACTAACATCAAGCCGGAGATGAATTCCGCATCAGCCGAGCACGAAGTTCGCATCCTGGAAGGAACTACGAAAGACCTGATTCTCCCCATCCCCCGAAGAGCTCTTGGAGATACGTAGGCAGCCACAAAGGCCCGGTCACAAACATAAGTTTGCATCATAAATAACATCTTCTCTTTGCCAACATAAATCCATGCATTTGATCATTTCATTTAAAAAAAAAAAAAAAAAAAAACAACGGCGGGGTTTCCTCCTCTGCCCATCCTCAAAATTTGCGTTTCGGACAACCACCGACTCCCATAAATCATTTTTATGGTCGACGGTGGGGGGCAACTGTGAATACTCAAATTTTGAGGCTCAAAAAGCCTATTGGTTGACTTTGCTACAGTAAATTTGACTGTGCTACAATGAATTTGCTACAGCAAATTTAATTGTGCTACAGTGCATTTGCTACAGTAAATTTGACTTTTCTACAGTAACTTTGACTCACAAGGCTCAAAGAGCCAATTTTTCCGGACTGCAAACAGTCCGGCCGGACCGGAGGCCATTTCGGAAGTTCACCGAAAATATATCAATATGGTACTTGAAACGTCCGGAATTTTACGAGGATCGCGGAACAGGTCCCGGAATATTTTTCGGAGGTCCGAAACTCCCAAAACAGCTCCCGAAGCGACACACGGTGGCCGCACCGGCCACGGCGGCGCCAGCCCCCACCAAGCGCGGGCGACAGCCCTCGCCCAGCGCGGGCGGGGCCTGGCGCCCAGCGCGGGCGAGAACCCTCGCCCAGCGTGGGCGGGGACCCTCGCCCAGCGCGGGCGAGGCCCCTCGCGCCGCGCGCGAGCGAGGCCCCTCGCCCCGCGCGGGCGAAACCTCTCGCCTCGCGCGGGCGAGGCCTCCCGCGCCGCGCGCGGGCGAGACCTCCCGCCCCGCGCGAGGGCGAGGCCTCTCGCCCCGCGCGGGCGAGGCCTCCCGCGCCGCGCGAGGGCGAGGCCTCTCGCCCCGCGCGGGCGAGGCCTCTCGCCCCGCGCGAGCGAGGTCTGTCGCCCCGCGCGCAGGGCCTGGCCCCCCCTCGCGCCCTGGGCGAGGCCTGCCGCCAGCACACGCGGGCCTCTCGCCCTGCGCGGGCGGGGCCTTCGCCCCACCGACAGGGCGGTAGCTACCGCCGAGCCTGGGCGGCAGCTACCGCCCAGATTTTCTGGCGGTGGCTACCGCCATGCACGGCGGCAGCCACCGCCCGGGACCCGAAAATGGCCTATAAATAGGCCATTTTCAGGCTGTTTATGACACACCTTGTCCGTTTTGACGGACGAATCCTTCTCCCTCTCACGCTCCTTGCGTTTTCTTTACCGCTTTTTGCATTTAATTTAATTTTTTATTGCATTTTTATTGTGATATTTGGACATTAAAATTAAACAAATTAAAATTAATTAATATTTCCCAAGCGAGGAGCTTAATCGGGAGTTAAGAAGCGGTCGTCGATTAAATCAGGTATGTAAACAAAACTCTGCCAATTTAATGTTAGCACTTCATGCATATTTCTCTTCTACTCCTAATAATTCTACAATTGCATAAATGCATCCACGTCATTATTTTTTGGTAAATAAACTGCTTTAATAAAAACAAACATGATTAAGCTTAACGCCCGATTAATTAATAATTGTGGTAGTTAAGCTTAAATCCGACAATATTGGCTAAAGAGCCTAGTTAATTAATAACTACGGTTCAATCGCCTTATTTCGAATAAATCTGGCTTAAGTCCAATTAATCAATAATTGTGGCTAAAAGCTTTAATCAATCATGTTTAAACAGTAATTTGTGATTAAGCTCGAACGCCCGATTAATCGATAATCGTGGCATTAAAGCCTAAATCGCACATTTTGGCAAACTAATTGCCTAAAACAACACATTTTGGCCAAAGGCCTTAAAATCAACCATTTTAGCGACAAATCGCTTAAAATCGACATTTTTGGCAAAAGGCCTAAAATCAATCATTTTCGGTTTAAAACCGTAAAATCAACCATTTTAGCGACAAATCGCTTAAAATCGACATTTTTGGCAAAATGCCTCAAAATCAATCATTTTCGGTTTAAAACCGTAAAATCAACCATTTTAGCGACAAATCGCTTAAAATCGACATTTTTGGCAAAATGCCTTAAAATCAATCTTTTAAGCGACAAATCGTTTAAATGAACCATTTTGGCACAAATGCCTAAATCAATCAATTTTTGGCAAAATGCCTAAACAAAATGCACAAAGCATACACACACTCATGCACAAAGCATACACACTCATGCACAAAGCATACACACTCATGCACAAAGCATACACACTCATGCACAAAGCATACACACTCATGCACAAGCATACACACTCATGCATTAAGCATACCCATTCAAAGCCCTTCAAAGAAGGCCTATCGAACTACGTTGACTTTGATCTTCCATTCAAACGGAAGTACGTAGGCACGTTCGGGATTTCACCCCGGGTGGCAAGTCGAAATTATCAAAATCACACAAACATTTCATTAATCCATCATTCACCTTGCAAAGCATTCATCCATCGGTTAGTTCATCAGCATGACATAGTCTCGGGATCCACCTCGGGTTCGCAGACTGTGCCTTAAACATTGGGATAATTAATCTAGTAACTAGGTTAATTAAAAATGGAGTCACTTAGGGTTTTTTCCTAGTTTACCCTAAAATAATTAAACAAGGTGGCGACTCATACATTCACGTGCATTTCTGTCCTTAGTCACATGCATTCATATGCCGGTGATATTTTGGGGAGGGGTACACAATTCTGAAGGTGGAATGTGACTCAGGTCTCCATAAATTTGGAATTTGAAGCGCCTTTTCATGAAAGAAATACAATCCTTTTCCATTCTCGATCAAAAGAAACCCTATTTGAGAATTTTCTTAGCAAGCGCTTTTCTGTTCATATGGGTGTTGTAAACCCCTGCATGGGTCTGTTCCATAATCCCTTCAGCTTCTTTCTTCAATACGCATCTTAACAATACCCCGTCTGACATTCTTTTGTACAATTGACCGTCTAAGACTGCAAATTATAATGCTAAACGTTGTATAGCTCTTCTGTCATCTTTAGTAGCTGAATTTGGGTATACCCTTTTAGTTATCCAATGCAAGACATCACAAAACCATGGCTTCTCTTCCTCGATACCCATAATCCTTATGCCTTCATAATATGGGATGCTACCCGAAGACATCATAAATGGTTTCTTAGGCATAACCGAAATCTCTTTCCAAGCTGATGCTTAGTTAGCCAAGGCATTTGGTACTCTGTTGTTTCCTCTGCTTATGTGTGTGAAGGTTACCTTTTTTAAGTTTGAATAATAGCATAAAAATAATCAATGTAAGGTTTCAGCCTGTCCTCTTGAACTTCCAAATTACTGTTAACGTGCTAAATGGCCAGTTTCGAATGACTAATAACTTCAACTTCTTTGGCTTCAACTGTAATTTTAGCTTCTAACCCAAATAGGCAAGCCTCATATTCTGCCATGTTATTCGTTACTGCAAACTGTAACCTTTTCAACAATGGGATGACTTCTCCTTGTGGAGATTCTAGCAAAATGCCTACTTCGACTCCTTTGCTATGAGCTGAACCATCAAAGTATAGCTTCCATCCTGTCTTTTCTATCAAACTCAAATTTTCATTGGGAAAATCAATCTCCCATTGTTCATTATCTTCAACTGGATGTGCTGCTAAAAAGTCTGCAACTGCTCGTCCTTTGATGGTTTTCTTTGTGGCATATTCAATATCGAAATTCTGACAGTAAGATTAGCCATCTTGCTAGTTTCCCCACTAGTGCTAATGTCCCGTACAAATGTCTGACCGGATCCATTTTTGATACTGCTATTACCTTATAAGACTGAAAGTAATGTCGAAGTTTTTTGGTAGCCCATACCATTGCTAAGCAAGTTCTTTCAATCAAGTTATATTTCTGTTCATTTGGAAGAAGCTTTTTACTCAAGTAATACACTGCCTTCTCAACACCGGCTTCATCAACTTGTGCTAACATAGCTCTAATTCCAGCATCTTCCACTGTCAAGTATAGAATTAAGGGTTTTCCTAGATTTGGTGGGCATAAAACCGAGGGACTTGACAAATATTCCTCGATAACATATGGAGTGCGTCTGCTCTAACATAAGGCACCCACATGCCTAGCAAATGATCATAGCTTCATATCATAATGGTATCAAATGCCGAGCATGCTCACCTTACATAATAAATCAAATCACACATCAAATTCACACCAAGTATATTAAAGCCCAAAAACATATCTTTATTTCTTAATTCATAATACTTCTCATAAAACTTATTTTTCTTTAGTCTTCTTGAAATCATATTATATGCTTAGTTTAGAACTCAAGTAATTCATTAAAATTTCATGCTTAAGCATAATATCTTATCATAGGAAATTCTTATCATAAAGAACACTTTTCAAATTCATGTCTTATATTCATCAAATAATCCTAAAACATACAAATAATCAAGAAAACTTCATCACACATGATTTGTACATACCTTTATCCCCATACCTCAAATAATCCTATGATTCAAGTTATAGGAAATTTCTCATTTCTCAAGTTATAGCATAGCATTTCATCCAAACTTCACACACATGTATTATTCACCACCAAACAAAAGCATTTTATCATTTAAAGGTATGTCATAATCCCAAAAGATGACTTTTCCTATGTTATGGCATAAGTAGGAAAACTACCATGCTTGGTCTACTTAAGCAAATTAACTTCCTATCTAGCATAATACCATGTATATATTCTTATTAACATACATATAGTTCCATTTCAACTAATTAATCTCTATCATGCAAAAATCCTCAAATATGTCATACTTTAATCATAGAAAAAATCATGAAAGACAAAAGAAAGCAAGGTAGAAAATTCTACCATTTGCCAAATACTCATCTAGCATCATTCTAAGAACATAAGCAAGGAAAGAAAACAAGAAAAACCAAAGGCCCTTTTTCCTTAGTAGGTTTGGCCTCTCTTGGATGGAGAAGGGGGAAATATTTTCCTCTTCAATCAAACATATTTTCATGCTTAAATGTTACCCAAGAACATATTTATTCACTCAAAGTTCAATAATCAAAGTAATTTATACAAAATCCTCAATTTTTCACATAATAGCATAAATTGTAAAAAAAAAAAAACAAGAATTGAAAGAAGGTAAGTGTATCTATAAACACTGACCTTAAAAACAAGCTTTAACAAGCTTAGATTAAACCATCTAAGCTTTGAACCTTAGCTTTCCCCTTGTCTTTGGTGGAGGGTTCTCCCACCTCTACATAAAAGAAATCCAAAAATCACAACCAAGAGAACAAGTAGAAGAATGATTGGAGCATGAATAAGCATGAATATGCTAAAAGAGAAATCTAAACCCAAAGATTAGAAAGAAAATCATCAAAACACTTATTTGAATTAAGTAGAGAATTCTCAAATTTCTTGAATTCTAACTCCAAAAAATCACCACCAAAGCTTTAAATCTCCAAGATTAATTACTAACTTAAGGTTTAATGGGGTGAAAATAGTGTGTTTAGTAAGTAGGAATTAAAGAAAAATGGAGAGAATGAGAGGAAGAAGAGGACGCCCAAAGAGAGAGGAAGAAGAAGGAGAAAAAAAAAGTGTTGCTTAAGTGATAAGAGTTGACTTTCATAGGTCATGTGGGGTAATTTGGTCTTTCTCCATTACTTCCTTATGAAGTTATAAATGGATGGTTAAGATTAAGTCAATGGTATTCTAATCCAATGACTAAAAAATTCTCCAATTAATTCTCCTCAAAATATTATTTATCTCTACATAATTCTTAAATTTACTCCATAAAAATAATTTCTCAAATTTCTCCAATTAATAAAATACCATAATTCACTATTCACTAATTACCTAAATTCTCTAAATAAATTCATAACTTACTTTCTACCCATAAAAATCATGCATGCATGCTCCAAAAATATTAAATAAAATATAAAAAATAAATAGCAATTTTTTCGAACCAAAATAATATCGATTTCCGGACAGATGGTACTATTCATAGACTGATAAACTACTATTTCAGACACTGAAAAACAGGGCGTTATAGTTTTCAATCTCGAAGCGGGAGTCCGATGGACTAGAAGAAACTGAGCTTGTTAAATTGGAGGGGGTTGAAGGTTCTTCAACTCTAATCAACCCGTATCCATCCTCAACCAACTGACTGCTTTTGGTGCTTTTCTTTTATGTGGTGCTATTTTGACTGCACAAAACTAACATTAGAAAATATGACATGATGCATGAATGCATGCTTATGGAATGTCATACACAAATGCGATCACACAATCATAACATCATGAAATGCGACTAATGTTATACCCATTGTGGCTTTATCACGACTGCACAAACCCAAAATCAGAGAAGGTTCTCGAGAATTATTAGGAGCAAAACGTGCCCTATTTCGTAGCCAAATACTTAAAATGACCTTATTACTTATTTCTCTCTTTTTTTTTTATATATCCCTTACTTTTTGCCTCAAGCGTAATATTACTTGAGCAAGGTCGTTTATTTATTTGAGAATTTTCCTTTTTCTTCTTTTTTGTCTTTGGCATTGACAATATTTGGCTCAAAAATAAATTCTTTCATTACTTCTCCAAGGGTGAACTTTTTACATTCATTATTCTTTTGAGCCCTTATCTAGATATTTACAATTGTTTTTAAAACCTCAAAGCTTAAGAGGTTTGATATGGCTTTGCATCCTCTAAAGTGAAGTGCCCAATTTCCACAAGGCAATTAGCAATATTGTGCATAAGAGTAAATTGTGCCTCCAGACCTTTGAAGAGAGTCATGGTTTCGAGTTGGGCTTGCTTTATTTCAAGCAAGAGTTGATGAGCCTCTTCTAATTGGTCTTCCTTCGTTGGAGTTGTAATCGGAGGAGCTTCCCTCTTAAGCACTTGGGCTTCGGCTTTATAGTTACTATTAGAAAGAATTCTCTTAGCTCGTTTTGCCTCCAACACTTCTCTCAAATCTTTCGCTCTTCACGCTTTGATCGTCGAGATCGAGCTATAATGGAATATACCAAAATGGCTACAAAAAAATGAGTTACATGATGCATGAATGAAGCACAACACAATAATGGCAATTATGTACAAACAAAGGGAAAAGGGAGTCAGAAAATGCGTGATCTCTACCCTTATAACACCGACACACGATTCAAGGTACATTTAGGTTAGGCCCATAAACCATCATGGGGTTTTGGACCGACGCCTCTCGCATTTATTGGATGAATGCATCAATCATAAGTTATTATGGTAATCCTAAAGGAAGGAACTAGGGTCAACTACATGTGTTTAGGTCAGGCTTATTAAGTCTTAAGTTCCATAAGCGAGAATTGGTTGTTTCCTCCCTTTTACTTTGGGTCTAAATAAAAAGTCATAATGGATCGTGCCAATTCTTTTGATATACCAAATGGTACTTGACTTATGGGTGGTGTATCTTAGTGGCGGATGCAAATAGTCGAGTAGAGTATAAGGACCACAACCCCCAATATCAACTTAGGGTTTAGGATAGAAAGGAGATATAGAAGAGATAAATGCATGAATGACAGTTTATAAGTACGAAAAGTAAACTCAATTTTGAAGTTAATAACATCATTAACAATTGTGAATAATTAGATAATTTTCAGAGTCAACTCTTTTATTTGAACCTAAAACTGAAAACAAGAGATTCTGGGTTCGATCCCCAGCGAAGTTGCCAAGCTGAGGACATCGAGTTTTTCCATTTTCCCCTTCAAAAAGAAGAAATAGATTCGAACGGGCTTGGTTTATTTTATTTAGTAAAATGATTTTCTTTTTATTAAACCCGTTTAATCCTCGAAAAAAGGTTCTCTTACTTTGATAAGAGTTTTAGGGAAAAATTCTCGAATCAGCCGATTCTTTAGAATCGACTAATCCGGTTTTAAACCAAAGATAAGGTCCAGGAGTTAGGTACGAAATGGGAAGGTCTTAGGTACTCATTTTGCCTGGTTGAACCGGCCTCCACATTGTCCAAACATTCACAATAATCAATAATGAGATTAACTTTTAATTGAGATGTAAAAACGGTTTTAATGGAATTTTATGAAACGATGTCATTCAAGCAATTATTGTAAGCACCAAACATGCAAAGAAAGGGGGAAAGGAGAAAATATTACAAACCATCTCCTAGTAATACATTCTACCCTTAAACCCTCCAAATTTTCCATACTCAAATAACTATTATAAACAAGCAATTTATTAGGCATCCTTTTAAGGGTCCTTTACATTTTACAATAGAAATAAAACATGAATCCATTCTATAAACAATCAAACACAAAGAAGAACAAATATTTACAGAAGCATAAATCAATAATAATATCCAAATTCAAACAATCATCCAACAAGTATGAACATGATGAATGTGAATATTACATGGATAATAAATCATAGGTTAAAGCATTAATAATAAATACTAAACTAAATAATGAGGAATTAAAGGACAGAAATGATAAAATGCTTGCAAATTAAAGGGCAATAAAAGATAGAAATTTAAAGATTTGACAGGATTTAAGCTCATGGCCTTGATGTTCAACCCTAAAGGATGAACAGAACCACTAATCACTGCTCTAAATCTTATTTTTATTGTTTATTTGCTTCATATATGACCTAACATGCATCATGAACCATCTAAGGTCCAAGCTTGGCCACTGAATCTCCAAATCAGGACAATTATTAGAGTTTCATGCATTCAGAGCCCCTGAATTAGAGGACCGTGTGCCATAGGGGACTATGGCGTGCGCCCCATGCTTATAGCGCCACACCACACATAGTGGGCAGGGCCTTCCCCGTATCAAAAAGGCTTCTGTGTTTATTGGGTAAAAACAAGATTATTCAGGGCACTTGTGGCATGAGCCATAAGGAAGTGGCGCACGCCACTACTGTTGGCCTCACACCACAGAGGTGCAGAAGCCCCTGTTTGATTAATCCTAAGTTTCCCTCACAACCAGACCTTGAAACGGTGTTTTAAACACTGAAAAAACAAAGAAAAAGGTAAAGAAAGCATTTGTAGGTTCTCAGAAACTATCATTTGTGATTTCTTTGGAGATTTGCACAAAAATGGGTGAAGGAAAACTCAACACTTGTTTCTTGATCCAAAAGTTCGAGATTCAATATTAGAGTTTGTGTTTTTAGGAATCTTGATTGATTACAAGGGGTTTTTTTGATTGATTAACAACAAGTTCTCAACTCAAATCCAAGGTTAATACATGTTGCCTTTAGATTTCTTTGGTTGAGTTTTCAAAATGCAAGAATTTCTCCTTGTTTTCAAGAAGTAGCCTCCTTTTAGCACACCCCCCAATGCCTATTTATAGGCAAATGAGGGTGGGTGGCTCATTTTAGGGCTGATGTGGCAAAAATGTCACTGTTGGGCCCCGCAATAGGACCAGCCCCATTTTTATAAAATCAGACCGTGTGGCATGCAAAAAGAGACAGTGCACCGGGGGGACTGATGCACTTTTTGGGCCCGATTTCGTCGTGAAACGCTCGGTAACTCGAAAAGGTAAAAGCTATTAAACACATCGATAATCTCAACCATAGACATCGATCCAAAAACTAGGGCAATCAGGAATCTCAATCTAATTTTATGTGAAAAAATGGTGTATCATCATTAAACCTTTTAGGGGCAAAATTTAAGCGTCTACACTCCCTATTGTCTAACATCAATTAAGAATTTTGGCACACTTTCAAACTTCTGATCATCAGGTCTATTTGAGTTGTTAATGGTTGGTAATGACACATCTCCAAGTTGCCTCTATGGGGAAAGACAATTAGATAAGTCCAAAATGTTTGATTCTTTTCATCTCCAAGACAGCTTACCAAACTAAACTTCATTTACAAGTTGTTGTACATAGTTCAAAAATAGTTAGGCTTTTTCGTTCTCCACTTCCCTCTAGAGCTTATTCAAGTTCTTAAACCTACCATTTCTACTTCTATCTTTTTTCTTTTTTAGCACTTCCCGAGCAAGTTTTAGATCATGGTGTGAACTCAAACACACTAAACAAACAGATTAGGCTCACAACTATGATTATGGTCCACAGCCACAATTTGCATCAAACCTCATAAGAGAAAACAAAACACAGCTTAAGCCCGTGAAAGAGGATCAGAAGAAAGCAATTACAAGGTATATCTAGTAAGCAACTACTAGTTTTTATAATGGAAGTAGCTGAAGAGTTTATTGAAAAAGGAAAAAGGAAGTGACTGCTATTTCTAAAATTTGTAACTAATTCGATCAATCCCCAAATTTCTACCCAAATCCTTTTACTCAGTTAGACGTGAAGAACGTAAGCTACAGAATTCCCATACATTGTGATGGTAGATTGCTGGTCTTGAGAACACTAACCATTCTAGGACACTTAGGTCTTTGGTCTAAAAGATACATGCAAATCGTCTTTTTGGTTTTGACCTTTTTTTCTTATTGGCAAAAACAAAATGGCGTAAATACTCCTCAAGCAAGTTATTGAACCATTCCATTTGGCCATCAATTTAGGGTGAAAATTGGTGGACAAGTTCAACTATGAGCCAAGCAACTTGAATAATTCCTCCCAAAATGATCCATTGAACCCAATATCCCCTAAGGATTTTGATGTTTTACTTCAGTAGTGAAGAGGTACCACAGGTTACACGACCCACTTAACTTATTTATAGTATTAGGCGAGTTACATGGGTTGTATATGGGTCAACACGACCCACTTTAACCTGTTTATAATATTAGGCGGGTTAACTATTACTACATTTTTGAACAACTGCATAGTGGGTACTGTTATTTCTGCATAGGTGATTATATGGGTCAACACGACCTACTTAACCTGTTTATAATATTAGACAGGTTAAATGGATCGTGTTGACCCATATGCAACCCGTGTAACTCAACTAATATCATAAACAGGTTAAAGTGGGTCGTATTGACCTGTATATGACCCACTTAACTTGCTTATATTAGTTTTAAATTTTAACATATTTGACTCAAATCATATTTAAAAATAATTTTGCGTACATAAAAATACATAGATTTTTCAACATTCATGACTAAAATAAAAAAAAAACATTGACACAATAATAAAATTTAAATATGTTTTAATTGAAGTATTTATATTTGACACTAAAATTACCTTTTTACTCTTAAATGAATGGGTCACTCGCCTAACCCGTGTATCAACCCGCGGAGCGATACATTTATATTCATGTCATAAATGGGTGACCCGTTTATGATACAAACTCATTTAACCTCAACCCTAATATGTTTATTTCGCATGTTAGACAAATTGTGTTCACATGTCAGACGAATCATGTTCGCGTGTTGACCCATTTTAACACCCCTAGCCACTAGCAATGATGGTACTTTTAAGCTCGTGACACTAAGGAAGATATCTCATGTGCATGTGGGTATGTATATTTTTTTCCCCATTAAAGTCTTATAATGGTTTCTGACAAGCTTATCAACCAAGAATATGACTGCCCTGTGAACCTTGTGTAGGGATCCTAAGAGCCATATGAGAAAGTCCTCCACCGTAACAAAAATCATTGATTTGGTAGAAGAAAAACTTAAAACAACGATGCATAATTAATCCAAGGAATGAATTCATGTTTAAAAAAGCAGAAGAGATGAATGGAAGAGAAAACCACAATTCCATGATCAAATAACTAGTTTGAATCTTAAAGTCAGTTTGCAAATTTATGCAAGTTGTGACTATTAATGGTCACAAGTTGCATAAAAAGAAATACTTACGCTTTTTTTTCTTTCATGGCTTCATAAAAAATCAAATCAAATCTTGTTTTAAGATTCTCATATTTTGTCGATTGTTTTTTTTTTTTTTTTTGGTTGCAGAGCAATAAGCAGGCAAAGCAATTTGTTCATTTATTGAATTCTACCTTGACAGCGACAGAGAACAATTTGCTGCATTCTCAAAATTACTAGAAAGAAAATGGTGTAGAGGTTCCAAAACCTTTGAGACTATACATGGTTGGAAAATCTTTCCTTCCTTTCCAAATCAACCTATCCACAGACAGTAAGGGGAAGAAATTCAAGGCCTAGTCCTCTTACTTGAAAACTTCCAATGGATTTTTGGAAATTGACATTTTCATCTACTACTACTTCTTGTTATGGTTGTTATTATTTATTAATTAAATATAGAAAATAATGTCCTGTTAATGCATGTCATTAAATAAAAAAATTTGATCAATTAATTCCATAGTTCACTTAAAACACATCATACCATTCACCAACTCAAATTAAACTAATAAAAATAAACATACCTCGGGTTCTTTTGTTGTTGTGCACAGAAAATAGAGAGTGAGCAAGCTAATGAGGTTAAAAAAGGAAGGGATGATAAATAAGTGCTAAATATATAATTATCTTCAATTTTCACAAATACATCTCATAGTCCCATGAATCTTATGAATTGTTTGGATGGAAGTAAAATATATTAAGGATGTAAAATAGAGGGTGAAAATGTCTTAGAATTTCTAAAATCTCTTGTTTGGTTTAGGCGAAAGTGTTGAGAATGTAAAATAGATTTATTTTACACTCTTTCTAGCTTACTTTTCTCCATTTTGAGAAGAAAATAAATAGTGTTATTTTACCATATATTTTATTTTCACCTTTATTTTATTTCCTCCCTCCTCCCATTCGTAGCATTAAAGTTCTTAGAAATTTCACTTTTTTACTTTTCACTTGTAGCTAAAGCCTATTTACTTTTGAATCTAACAAGGTGTAATTATTAAACAAAAAAAGGTCAAACGCATAAATTTGCCCTTGTACGTTATCAAGAAAATTTTATAGCACCCCAAATTTTATGCATCTGAAGTTATAAATTTTGATAACATCTCTATACTAACAATAATTTTTTATTTTGTGTGCTTTTAGAATTTATATGCAAAATACTTACTTATATATAGTTAGCATAAACTTTGGAACAATAATTAGAATAATTTTTATAAATTGACGTGTTTAATATATACAATTTTATAAATTAAAGTGTTAAATAGGTTAATATAAAAGTTGAGAGTACCACAAAATTTTTTAAATAAAACATCAAGATAAATTTATGCTTTGAGCCTTATATAAAATGAAATTTAAAGGGATTACAAGGTCAAAAAGTAAAGTGATTTTTAGAATCAAGAGGACATAAGGTTTTTTTTTAATTTAATAAAAAATTCAAGAATTAAACTATATATTTGGCTGATAAATAAGCTTGCCTTTCTTAGGCTTGTAATATATATAGTTGTCACGACCCATTTCCATGGGCCGGACCGGCACTAGGGCCCAGGTAAGCTTAAGGCCCCCGAGACCCATAGTAAGCCTGAAACACTACAAATTTGCTATCTCAATATAATTTTAAACATTTACAAATTTCCCTGCTTACAATACGCTATATTTATAATACGGGCTCACAGAATTATTCCATCTATAATAATACACAACTTAAAAGTATACAAGTTCTATAACTGCGGAGTTTACTGACGGATGTATACATATAAGTCTTCGGACATTTATCTATTTAATTGATCAATACTAAAATTAGCGAATTTCTTTTTAACGGTGAAGAGCAGAGTTATAGCTGGATTTAGAAAATGCTACTTCCTGAAAGATTTGAACAAAAGAGATGTGAGTTTATTAATGAATAATAATTATTGCACAACACATGCATTCACACAATTGTATAAATATATCAACCTAGTCATCCGACTAGGTATATGCTCACACAGCCAGTCACACAAATGGCATATCACCAGCACTCACAATTATTAACATCTTCATATAATCACATCACGTGGAAATTAGTCAGTGGAGTCACCGAACCCCCGATGAGCCGTCCTCCCACATGGCTCATCCTCTCACATGTGCACCAGGGAGCCGATCCCCCATACTGGCCGACCGGTCTAATCCTCACTTGACCAGCCCTCTCATTATTTTTCCATTCTCTCTTTTCTTTTCCATACCAACAGGAGGCAACCCGGTCGTCTCCATCAAATCTAGATCATCAGGCGCTCACAACAGGAGGCCACCCTGCGGGCTGCGATCAAATCTAGATTATCCGGTGCGCCCAATAAAGAAGCCAACCTGTGGTTAACAGTAACGGTAACGGTAGGTGCACACGGGGGCGCCGATCTCCCATTTACCCGGCTAACAGAAACAGAATCAGGATCCATATAACAGAATCAGAATATAACAGAATCAGAATCAGGATCCGTATAACAGAAACAGTCTCACAAACCCATGGTGACCCACTTCATCCCAATTCCACACAAACAAAGCAAGGCATTGTCACATCACAACTAATCAAACATTGCAATTAATTGCAGAAATATTGCAAAGTTAAACATCGGAATGCAATGCACAATTAGACATTCATACTCAAATGCAAATAAATAAATAATATTAACAATAAACAACAATGATAGAATAAATAATAATAATGAAAATAAACAATAACAATGAAAATAAATAAGTAATTGAATAATTAAGTAAATAGTAATGATAGTAAAATAATTAGAATACTTTATTTATTATGTATTAAGTTATAGAATTATTCTAAATAAACTTATTACTTTATATTGTTAACTAAAACTAGTCTAAGTTCTATCGAAATTTCGCCAGCACCTCCCCTAAAAATTGGGCTATTTACCTACTCAAATATCACAATAATATATATTAATCATTCAATGCACACAGCCCATCCGTCGGGCGATCAAACAGTTAAATTTCCCTTCCTCCATCCAAATAATAATGTCAACATTCAACTATTAATTCACAACTTATAATAGCCTTCAAACGTGTTCCAATAATATTACTGAACATTCTTTGCTTCACATAAATATAATCAGCTTAATTCTCATCCTCCTTTCAAAACAACCATGTCAAGAATAAGGCTCGTATGCACTTAATGTATGTGATCATCCATACACCAAGCCAATTTAAAAAAAAAGTTCTAAATGTGTAATATTGTTTTATCGTTTTCTATCCGCTTTCATTTGTGCAAAAAAAATTGTTTTTGATTGGATGTGTAAATGAGACTCCTGCACCTGAGTCCATATCATGTAATGTTTGGAGAAGCTTTTGTTCAGGAAAAACGGCAACGCGCCAATACAATGCACAATGAAATTTACACCACAAAATTTAGCTGATGATAATAACAACATAAAAGGAACCACACTTTTTTTTTTTTTTTTTAACTACCAAAGGTATAAAGGAACCACATTTTGAATGTGCAAAACAACGTTTTTAATTTAATGTTTAACTCCAATTAGAGCCTATAAAAAGCTGAGCAAAGGCACTCTCCCTGCTCACAGTGTCACACTTGCCACAAAATAATCAACCATACCCAGAATTAGCAGGTTTAAGAAAATATAAAATGGAAGTTTCAGCAGTTCCTGCTCTTATTCATTCTGTTAAAACTGATGTTGATCGTCGCTCTGCAAAATTTCACCCTAGCATTTAGGGTGACTATTTTCTCTCCTACCACTCTAATCTTATGGTATTATATAAAAGAACTATGCTTGCTGTTCAAATTTAATTGTATCCATTTTTTTCTGTATTTATTTTTATAGTTTCATAAATTTCTTAAGAAAACATTAGCGTTCAAATTTTTTTTTTTTTTTTTTTTTTTTGTTAATCTTCATAATAGTAGCTAAGAATTTCCATTTCTATATCAACTTCCCTATTCAAGATCAAAATTCATGAAATGTATTGAAAAGGGTTGAAAATAATTTACCCGACTCGCCGAAAATTCGAAAAGGAAGGCAGCGCGACTGCACCTATTGCGAGCAGCTCCTGGGTTTGCTGTGCCAACCGGAACAGGAAGGGGAGAGTGAAGAAGAGACCGAAGCTTCTTCATCGACAACAGGGAATCGACGCCGCCGAAAAATCAGGCAGGAGGATGCTCGACGCGATCTTCCGATCGAAGGGTGTCGCGGCACTCCTGCACCTTCTGCGTACGCCAGAGACGAAAGAGAGAGGAGAAGGGAAGCCGGGATCCGCTGCGACGTGGACGCGATGGCGAGGAGGCACAGCGCTGGTCTTCGGTTGTCGGAAAAAGAAGAGGAGGAGGAGGAGGAGGTCGCGCGCTGGCGCTGGCGCAAGGAAGGAGAAGGGGAAAGAAAGAAAGAAAAAAAAAGAAAAAGAAAAAGAAAAGAAAGAAAAATCTTGGGCTTCTAGACCATTCCGGTTCGATTCGAACCGGTTTGGTCTAATTCTATGATTTGGCTCAATTAGCTTGGTTTTCGAAAAAAAATCGAATTGGTTTACGGGTCTAGTTTAGCAGTAATAAAATACTAGCTGGTGTAATCTTATTGGTTGAAATAAAAATTTTATTTTTTTAAATGAAAATTCTACGAAATTAAATTTTCGGGTCGTTTCAATCTCCCCCCCTTATAAAAATTCGTCCTCGAATTTTAGAAATGAGCAAGAAATAGGAATGCAACTAGAAAAGAAAGCATGTAAGGATATTTAACAAACAAATTATCATTTGATTGACATCCAAGAATAATGAATGGATGGTTTCATTATAACTCAAACCCCTTAAACTAGCAAACAAGGTTCCATCACACTCAAAATGTATTCGTTCAACCATCTATTACATCTATTGTCACTTGATTAAAACTCACAGGAAACTTAAGTCTATTACTATAACCTCCAATTTCTATTATCAGTCAGCTACTGAAATCTTTAGAAAGTCATTCAATAAAACCGAGTTTAGCAGTAACATGCATAATAATAATAATAATAATAATAATAATACATAGCTTACGAAAACTAAAAATAATTGAAATTTGATTTTATATATAGTGATAAAAATTATCTCATTTAATTTACATATATACTTACTAAAACTCTTATTAATCAAATATTCAAGAACTTATTACTTTAATTGAAAACTTTAAGAAAAATCGTCTGTTACTTCCGTTGTCTATTATATCATAGGGCACTTCGAAATAACTGTCTTTGTTTCTCATCTATACCAATTTGATTGTCCCTATGATATCTTTACCATAGACTAGTTCATCTGTTATATAGCTCCTAGATCACTGTGGCCCCTAGCTATTTCACTCCTATAAAAATTTCTTAAGTCCTGACCTAATGCTATCTTAACACCCAAATATCACATCAAATCAATCTCATTAGCTTTTTATCGCCTAATGCATATATACTAATAACTTCTCACTTTTCTGTCCATGTCATGGACTAGAATTTTCTAAACTATAGTCTTAACGTTTAATTAAAAGTCTTAATTAGCCATACGTCTACCTATCACTAACTTGAGTCAACTTTATATTTAACTTACCTATCTCATTTGTCCTTAATCAAACAATATTCTCTTATTCAAGTCGAGTAAGATATTTATAAATTACTTTGATTTGTCTACCACTTGCTCCTAGCATATATTACACCTTGTTACATATACCATTTCTATATCCTTAAACCATTCAAGTCCATTCCTAATGTTATTCCTTCCATTTATTTTGCAACCTCGCTTCTAAACTAAAGTTGTCTCCTCAAACTTTTCCAACATTTGTGTCCTTATTTCAACTATTAATTGTCTACTTACTTCTTATTAACATCATCATTTCTCATTACTACCTTTAATCTTGTTCTTCTTAAAACTTTCTTTTTAAGTTCTAACCATACTCACGATCAACTTACCTTGTTGTTTTACCTAACTGGCCCCGTGATATAAATAGACAACTTTCAAAAATAATTTTCTATACAAATAATCAATTTTCAATTTATTTATCATAACACAATTTGAATTCAAAATAAAAATGAGGTTTTAAATTTAAATATCAATATCAAGTAAATAAAACAATAAAAAGAAATTTTAAAGAAATTCAGTAGCCGAACTGAATACTAAAATACCGATTCCTAATCACCCAAAATTCATCAATCCACCATACAAATGAAAAATCTATTTATTCTCTACACCATCCTATTCACTATAGGAATAGAGCTCGCATGAAAAGTAGTGTACTGGGTGATCAGGCCAATCCACTACCATCAGGTATTACTCTATTCCTTAGGGAGGAAAATCACAAGTTTCCTTCCTTATGTTGGTTACGGCCGATCCCAACATAAAGAAATTTCCTATACTCCGCAGTTGTGTCCTAGAACCCTAACCTAAGCTCTGATACCAACTTTGTCACGACCCATTTCCATGGGCCGGACCGGCACTAGGGCCCAGGTAAGCTTAAGGCCCCCGAGACCCATAGTAAGCCTGAAACACTACAAATTTGCTATCTCAATATAATTTTAAACATTTACAAATTTCCCTGCTTACAATACGCTATATTTATAATACGGGCTCACAGAATTATTCCATCTATAATAATACACAACTTAAAAGTATACAAGTTCTATAACTGCGGAGTTTACTGACGGATGTATACATATAAGTCTTCGGACATTTATCTATTTAATTGATCAATACTAAAATTAGCGAATTTCTTTTTAACGGTGAAGAGCAGAGTTATAGCTGGATTTAGAAAATGCTACTTCCTGAAAGATTTGAACAAAAGAGATGTGAGTTTATTAATGAATAATAATTATTGCACAACACATGCATTCACACAATTGTATAAATATATCAACCTAGTCATCCGACTAGGTATATGCTCACACAGCCAGTCACACAAATGGCATATCACCAGCACTCACAATTATTAACATCTTCATATAATCACATCATGTGGAAATTAGTCAGTGGAGTCACCGAACCCCCGATGAGCCGTCCTCCCACATGGCTCATCCTCTCACATGTGCACCAGGGAGCCGATCCCCCATACTGGCCGACCGGTCTAATCCTCACTTGACCAGCCCTCTCATTATTTTTCCATTCTCTCTTTTCTTTTCCATACCAACAGGAGGCAACCCGGTCGTCTCCATCAAATCTAGATCATCAGGCGCTCACAACAGGAGGCCACCCTGCGGGCTGCGATCAAATCTAGATTATCCGGTGCGCCCAATAAAGAAGCCAACCTGTGGTTAACAGTAACGGTAACGGTAGGTGCACACGGGGGCGCCGATCTCCCATTTACCCGGCTAACAGAAACAGAATCAGGATCCATATAACAGAATCAGAATATAACAGAATCAGAATCAGGATCCGTATAACAGAAACAGTCTTACAAACCCATGGTGACCCACTTCATCCCAATTCCACACAAACAAAGCAAGGCATTGTCACATCACAACTAATCAAACATTGCAATTAATTGCAGAAATATTGCAAAGTTAAACATCGGAATGCAATGCACAATTAGACATTCATACTCAAATGCAAATAAATAAATAATATTAACAATAAACAACAATGATAGAATAAATAATAATAATGAAAATAAACAATAACAATGAAAATAAATAAGTAATTGAATAATTAAGTAAATAGTAATGATAGTAAAATAATTAGAATACTTTATTTATTATGTATTAAGTTATAGAATTATTCTAAATAAACTTATTACTTTATATTGTTAACTAAAACTAGTCTAAGTTCTATCGAAATTTCGCCAGCACCTCCCCTAAAAATTGGGCTATTTACCTACTCAAATATCACAATAATATATATATTAATCATTCAATGCACACAGCCCATCCGTCGGGCGATCAAACAGTTAAATTTCCCTTCCTCCATCCAAATAATAATGTCAACATTCAACTATTAATTCACAACTTATAATAGCCTTCAAACGTGTTCCAATAATATTACTGAACATTCTTTGCTTCACATAAATATAATCAGCTTAATTCTCATCCTCCTTTCAAAACAACCATGTCAAGAATAAGGCTCGTATGCACTTAATGTATGTGATCATCCATACACCAAGCCAATTTAAAAAAAAAGTTCTAAATGTGTAATATTGTTTTATCGTTTTCTATCCGCTTTCATTTGTGCAAAAAAAATTGTTTTTGATTGGATGTGTAAATGAGACTCCTGCACCTGAGTCCATATCATGTAATGTTTGGAGAAGCTTTTGTTCAGGAAAAACGGCAACGCGCCAATACAATGCACAATGAAATTTACACCACAAAATTTAGCTGATGATAATAACAACATAAAAGGAACCACACTTTTTTTTTTTTTTTTTAACTACCAAAGGTATAAAGGAACCACATTTTGAATGTGCAAAACAACGTTTTTAATTTAATGTTTAACTCCAATTAGAGCCTATAAAAAGCTGAGCAAAGGCACTCTCCCTGCTCACAGTGTCACACTTGCCACAAAATAATCAACCATACCCAGAATTAGCAGGTTTAAGAAAATATAAAATGGAAGTTTCAGCAGTTCCTGCTCTTATTCATTCTGTTAAAACTGATGTTGATCGTCGCTCTGCAAAATTTCACCCTAGCATTTAGGGTGACTATTTTCTCTCCTACCACTCTAATCTTATGGTATTATATAAAAGAACTATGCTTGCTGTTCAAATTTAATTGTATCCATTTTTTTCTGTATTTATTTTTATAGTTTCATAAATTTCTTAAGAAAACATTAGCGTTCAAATTTTTTTTTTTTTTTTTTTTTGTTAATCTTCATAATAGTAGCTAAGAATTTCCATTTCTATATCAACTTCCCTATTCAAGATCAAAATTCATGAAATGTATTGAAAAGGGTTGAAAATAATTTACCCGACTCGCCGAAAATTCGAAAAGGAAGGCAGCGCGACTGCACCTATTGCGAGCAGCTCCTGGGTTTGCTGTGCCAACCGGAACAGGAAGGGGAGAGTGAAGAAGAGACCGAAGCTTCTTCATCGACAACAGGGAATCGACGCCGCCGAAAAATCAGGCAGGAGGATGCTCGACGCGATCTTCCGATCGAAGGGTGTCGCGGCACTCCTGCACCTTCTGCGTACGCCAGAGACGAAAGAGAGAGGAGAAGGGAAGCCGGGATCCGCTGCGACGTGGACGCGATGGCGAGGAGGCACAGCGCTGGTCTTCGGTTGTCGGAAAAAGAAGAGGAGGAGGAGGAGGAGGTCGCGCGCTGGGGCTGGCGCAAGGAAGGAGAAGGGGAAAGAAAGAAAGAAAAAAAAAGAAAAAGAAAAAGAAAAGAAAGAAAAATCTTGGGCTTCTAGACCATTCCGGTTCGATTCGAACCGGTTTGGTCTAATTCTATGATTTGGCTCAATTAGCTTGGTTTTCGAAAAAAAATCGAATTGGTTTACGGGTCTAGTTTAGCAATAATAAAATACTAGCTGGTGTAATCTTATTGGTTGAAATAAAAATTTTATTTTTTTAAATGAAAATTCTACGAAATTAAATTTTCGGGTCGTTTCAATAGTACAAATAGAATCTATTTAGACTTAATTTAATTTGGGCTTTAGTTTAGGACTTTAAATTCAATTTAGTTTTTTTAAACTCAATTTAGTTTTACTTTAGTTTATTCTATTTTTAATATATTATACAAAAATTATAATCATTAAAAAAAATTTTTGAAAGGATCCTCTTCCTCCTTTTTCCTTTATGATTTTAATAAATTTGAATGGAAAAAAATTAAAATTAATTTATAAATTACAAACAAATTAATGCACGATTTTTTTTTTTTAATGAAAAGTGTTAGAAGTATAAATGGAAAATGGAAAAAAAAAATTTCAAGCAAGTAATTTATTAGCTGTGTAATCAATATATCTTTTCATTTTGCAAGATGGATATTAAAAATAAGATATAAAGAATATATATACAGACATATTTAGAAATTGGATACTTTACCCACTGGAGTAGGGTGGACAATATTTGAAAAAAATAAAAAATCATATGGCATATTCCATTTAATTTTATTCGATTTAGAATTTATTTTATTTTAGTCTATAATAGAAAATAATTTTTTTTTACTCAACTTCTAGAATTCTAAATTAAGTTGTAGGACTGATTTTTTTTTTTTTAAGAAAAAAATTAAGTTTATTGATAACTAAACTGATCAATGTGCAACATAAAACTAACATCCTCCCGTTTCAATTTATTTATTGCAGTTTTCATTAAACAATCTCTCTTTGATGGAAAATAATTTTAGATATGATAAAGATGAATAACTTACCAAGACTATCAAAATATATCTTTAGTTGTAACGAGGGTATTTTAGATCAGTTGTTAATAAAAAAAGAAAAAAAAACACTTTACTTTTTTTATTGATAATAGAAAAAAAAAATTGGTTAATTAGCTTAGTATATAGAGTAGTTTCATATGTCGGAGCTAGGTTGCACGAATACAGGACACGAGATACGGAAAGGTACGGGATATGATAATTCTTAAAAAAAGTAGGACTTCCATACGCTTAAGACACACTACAATAAATAAGTATAATACATTAATTTTCAAATAAATAAACAATCATTTATAATAAATCATAAACGTAAAATAAAAAAATATTTAATTTCTTATTTAAATATAATTAGTTAAATTCTCAAAATTATTATCGTTGTTGAAAAATACATTAATAATGTGTACATTTTTTATGCAGGTTGTACCATACATAACTTTTGCTATTGCATACCTTGATAAAAAGCTTCGCAGAATACTTAAGAAGACACATTTTAGCATTAGAACTTTTCAGCATATCTCAATGAAATACGATTTTATAATACATTTTACGATCATTTTAATATACAATTTTATTATTTTTGAATAATATTATAAAAGATTATTGCATCGCGCGGGTTCTAACGCTTGGATAATAAAAATTTTAAAATTATGATAAAATAAAAAATAAATTAAGAGTTTCTTTAAAATAATTTTTTTAAAACTTCAAACCGAAATTGCCAATTTTAAACCAAAACCGTGAATTTCAATATACAAAAATGAAGATCTAGAACTAACTATAAATATATCATCTAGATTACAATTTGGAATCAAGAACCATTAACCATGATTTTATGTTAATTTTGACCTGTTCAGTTTCAATGCACTCCTACTTTTAATTGTTAAATTTGTCCCTGAATTATACCTAAACTGATTATGAAATCCTAACTTATAAATTCTACCAATATTTTGGTCTCTATTTTAAATGGAAGAACCAAAGTGTTGATAAAATCATAAATTAAAAACCTCATTTTTAGTTTTTAAAAATAGAAGTGCTTATGTAATTTGACAATAATTTAGGAACCAATTTATTTCATTTCCAATTTAAAAAGAAAAGAGGGACATTTCAAGAGTTGTTTGTCGAATCAATTCGGTGCCTCGTAGCATCGTTGTACACTGCAACATATATATATTAGCCATAAGGATACTTTTAGAGCTTATTAATGCCAATTCTCTCAAGGTTAAAGGCAATATAAACAAGCATTGGTGCTAGAGTAAATTAGTGATTTGGCTAGCATCCAAATACCAGTGAGTTTGAAAATTTCCAATATATCAAAAAATAAAACCAAAGCGACAACAAATTAACAGCAAGAATACTATAATGTTATTTTAAAAAAAATAAAATTCATGTCTGAATTGTCAAAGCGTGTAAATATGAGATAAAATCTCAAGCTGCTAAATTAGTTCAAGGGTAAAAAGGTAAACTAGTCCTATATAGGAATTAGCTACACTCTATGCCTACATATCCATGTGTATAGACTACAACAATTTCTAGCAGCCTGGAATGGAAAATTTTGTTGCACCACATTATTACTCAATGGGAACAGCATTCATTCCACGAGGCCTTCAACCAATTTTTTCTGATATTAATAACTTTCTATATTTTCATGGAGATAAAATCAAGGCTTCAAAACATCACACAGGAAATGAATCCTAATGATCAGCAAACTGACCTCCTTTCCTGCCATGAATCCTACTAGTTTGTTTTTTCTCTAATTGCAGCCCAGAAGTGTCCGCATCGTGTCGAGTCACGATTCTGAGAGGATGGGCTTCTGTGTTGAAAACCCACTCGTCTAATGGGATGACTGAAGGCGGTGAGAAAAGAAGATAGAGATACTTAAGTGTCTCTGCAAGGAAAAAGCTTTGCATCATATTGTCTTTGACACCTGTAGTCACCTGAGAGTAACATCATTGAGAAGTTGATTAGCACAATCCACCTTCAACAGTTATCAAACTAGTTTCTTCTCATGACCACAGAGATAAGTCAGATTCATTTAGAATAAAGCAAAAAAAAAAAAAAAAAATGCTGATACTTGCAATTAATATGTTCTGAGCCACTCAAGTATTTGGATTCGTCATTCAAAACCTGCAAAATAAATGAAAGGGAAAAGAAGAATAGTGTGCTTATTCCCATTACCAAATTGTACCTCAAGGCTTTCCCGCTTTTTATGGAGAGGAGGATAGGTAGGTAGATAAGAAATTGAGAGCTCAGGTTATGGTAAACATAATGGGCATGGCATGATGATAAAATTTTGGGCTCAACTGCCACAATTATATTAGACTTTGAGAACCAAAATTGAACGATCGAGTTTAAACGGAAAAAAAAAGAAAGACAAATTTGCTACTTTGTGGAACTAAGGATGAAGACGAGACGCCATTAACAGAGTTGATGTGTCAACAGGAAGATAAAAGAGACCTTAAAGAAAGAGAACAAACATAATCAGAGGAATTTGGGAATAGTTGAACTTGGCAGCCTCTTTTAAATAGTTCACTAAAATCTGCAAAATTCTTCTTATTTCTTCGTCATTTTCAGTATAAAGTTTTCAATACATTCCTTGCTCACTCTCAATCTGCAAGTTTCTCTTTTGTCTCCAGCATCGCTGGTAACAGCTATTTATACTTGTACAGATGCTTGCTTCAATCTCTAAGCAATAACCTACTTCCTCTAAAACTTACCTCATACTTGTTTACTTAAAGCTGATTAAATCTATCCCATAAATACTGTCCTAACTTCCTGCTTGGGAAATCTAAGCCACATATTTAAACACTCCTAGGTACATCTTCTAAAAGATAAAAATTATAAAAAGTAAATCAAAAACAGAGCATTTCTAATGTGATAGCAAGTCACAGATTTCATTATCATTACCTCTGTGTCTCTACCATCCTTTACAACTTCAACTCTTACAGATTGCTACTGATAGTTCAACCACACTAGAAATTAAATCATAGTTTTGACATGTCCTCACATCATCAAAACTTCTTACATTACAAACAAGCCTCCAACTGTCATATTACTTTTTCCAACAACTTCTGAAATTAGGAAATATAATCTCCTGATTTATACATATTAATCCAATCTGTATTTCAGCACGAATGCCGAAAAAAAAAAGTTCTAGTACAATAAAATCTGCATATGCACAACAGCAATATTTGTAGGTTCCCCATGAAAATACTTATGCAACTATAAATCATTTGTTATGGTCATTACATTCAAATTGAAAATATTTTTCCAACGGCAATAGTAGCATTCCTTGAACTCCATCTTTCATTTGATGAAATTTTCTAAACTAAAATATTCGATGTAAATTTTCTCTAGGCATGTCCTCAACTAATTCTTAATAAAACTTATCAAATTTATTTCTCAAATTTAAATACTGACTCAGTTATGACCTATAGTCAGATGCGATGAATGTAACTGTTGACAATCTCATTTGGTTTTATTCCTACTGTTCCTTCTTAATGGTTAGCACTTAGCATCTAAAGAGTAGCAGAGGATTATCTAAATTATAAATTATGGTCCTACCTTTTCTTTAATTAGTATATTTTGTAATTTTGGTATTGGATGTCTGTTATCTACTGCTCATTGCACTTATATATATACTAATTCAACCAAATCTCTCTCAGCATGAGACAAGTGGGCTAGTGGCCCCACTGTGACTCAAATCTCTCTCAGCATGAGACAAGTGGGCTAGTGCCCCCACTGTGACTCAAATGCAGTGTGTTTCAAACTACGGTATTTTTGCTAACATGCGTGTATGTATTAATTCAAGTTCTGCAAGTTTTTACTATATTAATGTATGATTTGAAAGTTTAGGTCCAAAATTGCAAGTTATATGATTTTTAGGGAGCTGATGTTTCCCTGCTATTGATGTTAAACCTTTCATCATATGTTGGAACAATAAATTTTTTTGTGCTTAATGCAGGGTAAAACATTTCAAGATGTGTCCTTTGGGTACCATACTTTCGGTTATTGTTGTGAATAAAAAATTTTATAAATTTACTTTTTCAGTACTTGTCCATTCCCCTTCACTAAAATTCTTAGTTTATTTGAGATGTTAGATTAACTTGAACTTCTACTCTTTCTTTAAAAAGTCGATTATTTGGCAACAATGATTAAAAAGAATAACAAAACAAGAAGCAAGCAAAATATAAAGCCAATAGTTATGGGAAGAAGAATATCTCTCATGTAAACCTTATCTCATCGTACACAAATGTAACCAGACAATTAATGTGGTTCAGAGGATTAAGAAAGTGCTTACATCCTTCAGTCCAACGTATCCAGCCTCAACACGTGAGTTCTTTTCAAATGCTTGGAATATATTCCAACCCCACTCCTGATATGTCTTATTGCCAGTGAAACGCCACAGATAGAAGAGTGATTCAATTGTTTCTGGTCTCAATATGTTCCATGATGTACCCACAGTCATGTCCTGAAAACATAATGTGCAAAATGCAATCAGTACATTCATCAATGACAGAAGCATGTCACAATATGGAACACAAAGTATCCACCCACACAAACTCACGTAAAAACAAGACAAAGTGAAGACCATAAAAAGTAAAGTTCCCAACAAACCAAAGTATAAACTCTGATTTTCTTTTTCAAATACTTGCAATCCTCTCCATCTAAATATTCCACACAACAGCAAAATGCAAAACAATCCTCTCAAATTGAAATACCCACATCTATTTAGGCTTCAAACTGGAAATTTTAGTTGACTGACCAAATTGTACAAACTTAGGGTTTGTCACTGCAGTAAAAAAATTGGAAAAATTCACATACTACAAGCATAATTTATCAGGCAAGGTGCCTTAAGCAAGTTATTCATTTTCCTTGCATTTATATTGTTTTTCACTTTTCCATTTTAATCTCCTCCACTTCTTTCTCTATTCGTTTCAGACAATCTCTTTTTCTCACAATTTTGTCCTCACATTTTCTTCCTTATTTCATTTTCAATTTTTTTTTTTTTTCATCTTTCTTTATCTAAAAACATATAGTTTTCTTGTTCATTATTTAATTATTCAGTAACTTAGCTAGAGCTCTTATTAGTTATTTATCACATCTTTCCTACATATTGCTTCCTTTGGTTCTACGTTTTCTTCTCTCTTAAGCCTCTAAAAGGCACATAGAATAAGCAAAGTTGGGCCATCTTGTAATTAACAGTCAAGAACTACCTGTTTGGAAATAAAATTACCTAGAGATCCCGATCATATAAATCCTATCATATTCGTGTTTTGTGAAAAAATTACAAATTCGGTAGACAGACGAGAATAGCACTTAATTTGAGGTGATAAAAATGCAAAAAGTCCTCATCATGTTAGGGAAGTGATGGAGCAATAAATGGAAAATGAAAAGCAAGATGAGGTGAATCACCACAAATTGCTTGATTTTGATAATATTATTCAAGTTGAAGGCAATCTTGAGCAGGTATTAACAGGTTGATGCACTATGGCTAAAAACTCTATTGCCATGCCCCTCGAGTGAAGTTTCTAGTATGCTTTATATTGTATTAAATTTCAAGTAAGACATTTGAAATTAAAAAGAAAAACCAACTCATGCTTCTAATCATAGACCCCCCAAAACAAGAAATTTAGAGTTGGCGATGGGGTTGCAAGATATCCCTTTAGTTCCCCGTAGTTTCATCACTGGATGAAAGTAATAAATGGTTGAGTGATAAAGTAAGTACAATAGATCAGGATGCTAAGGAAATGTCACTCGTTAGTAGTGGTGGTGACAATAGCTTGAAACAAAGAGGTGGAAAAAGCAACTAGCATTGGAGAAACAAGTAGAAATAGGCGAAACCAAGCCAAACCAATCAAGTTAATCAAGTCAGATGCTTGTTCAAACTTTTCAATTTAACAATCACAATATGTAAATCTTGAGGTTCATTTGGTTGAAACAGGTATAAGAAATTGAGATTATCACTCTAGTAGTGAAGATGAAGGTGTTGAGAATTGGAGTGGGACTTCTGATGAAGACTTTAGAATATTGCAGAGTATTCATCTTATTATGGTTTTTTGAGGTGGTCCTTAAGATTGTTATCTTATGCACATAAAGTTGTCTTTTGCATCTTTTTTTGGAACAAAGGAAATAGAAATGTAAAAGTTCATTTATAAACTAATTCCAAATAGAATACATTTACAAATAAATTCTCATCTTTTGCATGAAATAACATAAACTATGAAATTCAACAGACTCTCCTATTGACGCAAATCAAAGACTACAAGCAAGAGCGGCTTAGGTAGATATCAAATATTAGTTGGAAGATTGATCCACCTCTCACACACTAGCCAGGTATAGCATATATTGTTAATCTAGTAAGTTGATCTTATGCATGGTCCCTGGGAATCTCACTTAGAAGTTGTCTTCCGTATCTTGTGGTACTTGAAAGCTGCACCTAAAAAAAGGCTTATTTTCTCAAAACATGGTCATCAACAAATTAAAGGTTTCGTGGATATAGATCGGGCTGAATCACTTGATGATGGGAGGACAAAATTAGGACATTGCACTTTTGTTGGAAGGAAACCTCATTCCATGGAGAAGTAAGAAACAGAATGTGGTGGCAAGATCAATTGCAGAAGTAGAATCCAAAGCTATGGCACAAGGCATTTGTGAACTACTATGGTTGCAAACTGATGAAAGATTTAAAATTGTTAGATTCATATGATTTATCCCTATTCTGTAATAACAATTCTGCAATCAAATAGTCCACAATCCAGCTTAGCATGATCGGACTAAACATATAGAAATTGACCTACACTTTATAAAGGAGGAAATAATGAGTAACTCCTTAAGTGTTTCACATGCAACTCCAAGAGAGTAGCTAACTGATGTATTTACTAAGGGATTACGCACAGATCTTTTCATAGTCTTGTTTACAAGTTAGGATGTCTAATATCCATGGACCAACTTGAGGGGGAGCGTTGAATCCCTGTAATTATTGAGAATCCTTGATTCTTAGGGATTATTTCCTACTTTGCATAGTTGTATAGCTGAATATTTAGGACTAATTATTATATATAAATGGTGCTATTGTATACCCGTATATACATAAGAAATACAGAATTTTCCCTCTCAAATATGTGTTTCATCAACTAACCTCGCCAGAGTGGAAAAAATAATTCTCTCCAGCCAATTTAGTTGGTGTTGATTGGTAGAAATTGTAGCAAGTCCAAGCAAGCTGCACAAAGGGGGAAAAAAGGAAAATCAAACCCACATAGTAAGAAACATAGGAACATGCCAAAATAATTAGTTGCAGCATATCCAAGTCAATGTCGTCAAGGGAAAAGAAAAAAAGAAAGAAGTGAAATTAAATTTCCCATCATTTCAGATGTCTCATTAGAAGCAAAGGGTATTAGACTTATCTGTTCCATTAAACCTTAGATATAGTTCTATTTGTTGGAATATTAAGGATACAATAAGCAATTAAAGTTTCATTAATATAGTTCTATTTGTTGGAATATTAAGGATACACTAAGCAATTAAAGTTTCATTAAACTTCTCATTTCTTTCCATTTCCTCCCAGAATGGAAGGCAACAAAAAGTTGCTATAAAGGCATACTAGAAGTGTAACTTCCTTCTTTTCACTTCCCTTCCCTTCCCCACATGTTTTAGCAGCCAAACAACAAAAGGAAATAAAATTTATCTTCAATTCCCTCCCTTGCCCTCAAACTATTATATTTAGAACTTAAACTTACGGTTAAAAATTTGATATTCCATAGAATAGTGATTCAACAAAGAATTAGATGATATATTGCCAAGATCAAACATGACTCATGGTCAAAAAGAATTAGATGAAATATCGCCAAGATCAAACATGACTCATAGATTTCAAACCTCAGATGAAAACAAATCACTACTGAACATAACAAATATCGTTTTAATAATTAGCAACATAGCAATGGTCATTCTAACACTCAGCTTTAAAAACAATAAGAATACCTCCTTTGCAAGCGAAAGAAATTTCTCGGAGTCAGCAGGCCCATAACCAGAAGATCCTAAAGCTAGCATTCCTGGAGCAAAGCATGCTAATTCATCCATCTGCACAAATAAAAAAAGAAACAAGCATCGAGAACATTAAACATTATGCTTTTCCTTGACAAGCACAAGGAAATTAGGAAAAAAAAAAAAATTAGGTTAAAGTCCATCTAATAGGATTCCATTTAGAGTAAACAAAATTAGAAGTGTAGAATTAATTTATCAACAATTCTCATGTTTGAAATGATATACTCAAAATTTGGAATTTAATTGAATTACGTACTTTTATGTTTGGAACCAAGCTAGAATTTAATTCTTTTTGTCATTATTCCCTAAAATAGCCTTCATGTAGCAATCTTGTTAGAAAAGATAACACAACTAAAAGAACCCATTCGTTACAAAGTAGTAATTAAACTAGTACATAAAACTACTGAATGATCAAATTTAGCAGCTAAGACCCGAGTTTATAAGAGGTGCATGCCTGTTAAGGAAGCATAGTGGTGACAAGTCAACCTAAACCTTAGCACTTATAGATGTCGTTTTGTTATTGTTTTAGTTTTTGGGTTTTTGCTTATTTTTATAGAGAAACAAAAAACCAAAACATGTTTGTTTCAGAAGTGGCTATATTTATTTTATAACTTTTTTTAAAACTAAAAAAAACAAAGAACATATAAAACCACGACTTCTGGTTTATATGATTTTATTTCTTTTATGCTAGTAGTACTAGATACACTTTCTTTTCTCTCCTCTCCCTCTCACCCTCACACAACTTTGTGAACTTTAAATATTTATATCCATTATGATCATAAATTACAGTAATTCATATCAGATTGCGATGATTTATTTTATTCTACTCTTTAGTTTTGTTTACAAAGCTTATAGTTAATAAACTTAATATTGTATTTGGCCAAAAGTCTCCTCCTTACCGTTTTTCAATTATCAAAGCAATTATCACATTGCGAGGTTGAGGTGATATGAACACTCTCTGAGAAAGATTCGCTTGTTGCCAAAAAAGAGCCTCTCATATTGCAAGGTCTACAGCTAATGGTTTTATTCCCCGTGATGTCTCTATCTGTTCAATACACTACTTGATGGAACTGCTCTTCTTTGATCCTTGCTGTTCGAATAACTAAAAAAAGGTAATAGATAGAGCAAGTTGAGGAGACTATATAGTACATGATTACAATCCATATGAATTTCAGTGGAAAACTGGGTGGGTTTTAATCAGAGTTCTTATGAAAGAAGAGTTCTTGTTAATTGAAAAATGACTCTAACATTTGCTTTTGAAATGAAAATCACTTTGATCTAATTAATTGTGGACTTTTGAACTCTTGACCATTAGTATGTTGGATGGTATTTGTGAATGACTATAATGTTGTATAATTTATTTACTTATTATTTTGTCTTTTAATTTTGAATTTACCTGATGAATGAATAAAAAACAGTTCATACAGAAAAAAAAAAAAAAAAAAAAAAAAAGAAGACAGAATTTTAAAAACAAAAGATCAAAAATCAAAAAAAGTCTTTTTTTTTCTAAAAACAAAAAACCTATTAACAAACTGCTCCTTTTAATTCATGTTTATGTTGATGTTTCAGTTTTATTTGGCGTGTATATTCAGTTGTGAGATGGTGTCATTTAAGCCCCTAGTGTTCTAGGTAGTGGATAGTTAGCTTGTTTCATGTAAACTGATGAATATTTAAAAGAAACAACAATAAATGATAAGTGAGAACTGAGAAGTATTTCCTAAATTTCTTGTTCTGTTGATTCTTTTTATTATTATATTTAATTATGTTTCTTTTCTCTTTTATTAATGTAATTATGGGTTCCTTCCGTTGTTTAATGTCATTTAGGTTACTTGTCATTAAGTCATTTATTTATGTTACTGATGCGACCTAGTATAATTAGCTTTGTGGTAGACAAACTATTTCCTACACTCGGCAGTTTGTTTGCAATTCTACCTTGTTTGAAAAATTTAAGCAATTATATCCAATTTGAATGGCTGTTTGAAATTATATCGTACTGATCCAAAATTGAAAGAATAATAATAACATTGTTAATATATTCTTAATATGAATCAATAAATTTCTTTATTTTTGATGTTCTCTCTGTCTCTCTCTCCTTCCACATCCATGATCTTTTTTTCTCTCTCCCCTCACCATTTTAACCCCCCAATGCATCAATTAATAGAAACCCATTGTTAATCATTGCCCAATATTTCTTCAAGCTTCAATTTGAATTATACAAATAAAAGCCAAAATCAATAATCCAACAAGCGAATTCCATCAAAATTGCACAAATATACCTCAATAATTCCCTAGTTGCCATTATGGCCATCAACACCAGAAATACACTCATCATTCCAATATTCTTGATCTATTTTGAATCTTCAATTGTCCTTGGCAATTTCAGTATTTTTTATGGTTCGTATTATTTTGTCCATGAGAGAGAGAGAGAGAGAAAGAGAGATATTGGGTTAGTGAAGGTGGAGAGTAGAGGGGGACAAAAAAGAAATTTAACATTTTTGTCATCTTAAAAATATAATAAAAAGTCATTATTTTCTTCAATTTTGGACTGATACGATCTAATTGCAAATAACCTTTCAAAATGCAATATGATAAATAAAATTTCTAAAAGGGTACTTTGATCCCTATGGTTTGGTGAAATCAACTACTTAGCCCCTGCCTTTTGAAAAATACATGAATGCACCCCCATGGTCTGTTCCCATTGGACTATTAAGTCCTTTCGTCCAAGGTTTATACTTTTTTCTGTTAAAAGCACAGTGAGAAGACAAAAATACACTTTAATATAATAAAATTTAATAATATAAACCAACATCTTAGTTTTGATGTAATCTTTTTGTGTTCAGAATTTTGGGGACATAGGTTTGTATAGGATTTCATTGCGATTAATTTTTTTTGAATTTCTATATGAGAGAGCGGATTTTAGCAGAAAGTACACAATAGAAATAAGGGTTTTTTGGGCTTTTTATGAGGGATTTTGTGGCAAAAAGTATAAATTTTGGACTGAAGGACTTAGAAGTCCAATGTGAGCAAACCACATGTACACATTCTGTATTTTTTCAAAAATTTGGGACAAAGTGGTCAATTTCACCAAAATACAGGGACCAAATAGTAATTTAAATAAGGTAGAATTGCAAAAAGTCACAAAATTTACGAAAAAATGACCCATTAGGCCTATTTAATTTAGTATTAGCTATCAAGTTTCTTTTGTTATTTAATCTGCTTAGGTTAGCTGTCATTAAGTCTTTTATTGATGTTACTTCTGTGACCTAGTATATGAGAGGTTTTACTTAAACCTAATATATTTGTTTTATTCCAACTACGCTCAATCTCATTCAACCTAATTATTGAAATATTATTACTTTAACAATTTAGCTCCATAATAAAGATCATAAGGTTCTCTCCAAAGGAGCCTTGCACTAGCAAACCGTAGGTCACAAGGGTAGGCAACCCAACAAATTTTGGTTTCACCATGGATCGAAGCCAAATGATATCACAAATATGGATTATAACAACTTGCTATAATACAAATGGTTATTGCAGATTCAACAGATATTCATAAATAATTTCAGGCTTTCATGAAAAGATGCATCAAGAAGACAAGGGAAAGGACAGAACAGAATGTGAGCAAGATACAGTGGCTTCTGTTGCCTTTAAGATTGGGGAAAAAATTAGACACAGTTTAAGGGCCTTGCCAAGGGTGGGGAGTTACCATGCTGCCACTTGTAGTGTTAATCGAGAATAAACAGAAACAACGGTTGGAGAGGGAAATGTAGAAACTGAAAATCACAGACTTTACTCATCAAAGCCAATTTTTTTTTTTTTTTTGACTTGGGGGGATTGATTTAAGAGCATATATGTCTTATTTTGTTGAGATTCTAGGCTTTTAATAGATGAGCCCTTAGCAACCATAGGTTGCACTAGCTGAAACACCAGGAAATTTAGGCTTCAAGCAAACCAAGATCGAGATTTCATTGTGGACTGGTGCCAAACTAGATCAAGAACAGGACTGTAACACAATATTGTAAATTTATAATTAATATTTGTTTCCCAAATCTAACAAAAAAAATGATTGGGAGATCAAGAATCACATAATATATATATATATATATATATAGAGAGAGAGAGAGAGGAGAATGAGACGGTATCAGCAACTTTTACCATAAAATTTGTGTAGTTAGTTTTGTTGACTTCATTTGAAAATACCACTTATTATGTTCAATTAATTTCATTGCCACAGAATTGAAATTTTAACACCGAAGAGAACACTTTTTTTTTTGTTTCAAATATGAAATATGAAACTCGAAATGAATTCCACAATATTCATTTGCTCCAAACAAGCAGTAATATGTTATTAACTAGAACAATAAAAGCCAAAACTTACCTTGTCAGCCAGTGTCTCTCCACTCTTCTCACAAATGTATGTGAAAGATGATGGTGTGGTTTTCCTAACTAAGCTCAATAGGCCTTTCATCGATTTCTCCCACATTTCTCTGCTTGCAAGATCCACAAGTTAGATGTTAGGTGTTCAAAAAAAAAGTTTACTAAAATAGTACTTAGATTTAAACTAAGAAACATGGTAAGTCTGAATAAGAGAGAGCAGCATCCAAGTGTCGGGTTAAAATGGAAGCACAAGTAATTAAATTTAATTCCTCATAACTGAATGCAATTTCATATTTGGCGTACAAGAAATTAAATGTGATTTTGACCACCTATACCATCCATCTCAAGGAGTCCATGAGAAATGTTGCTGTATTTTACAATCATTTTCTTCCAATTTACCATTGCATTAAGGAAATAATTGATGAATACAGTTAAGTTAATATTCAAAATTTAATTCGGCCAAATACACAAATTCACCCCCTGTACTTGTAAAGAAAAACCTTATGGCACTAATACTTGACCTATTGAACACTTCAACTTGTAAAATTAGATCAATTAAACACTTATTGGATAGTTTAACAATGTGAAAATTATTATTCCAAAACTGTATTAACCACGTATCAAATTAATATTCTATATATGAAAGCCAAAAAATCCAAAAAGTTATTGTTGCTGGTGTGAAAAAGTATCAATGTTACCAAAATCTATAACTGCAAAGCCATGATAAGTTTCCAAAAAAGTCACAAGGTTTTTCGTGACAATTACATGGGTAAATTTATGTATTTAGTCAATTTAATTTCATGGGACAGTTTTCTTTCCATAAAGCATTTTTTGGCCCACATCAGTTCTGATGCCACAAAATTAAAAATTCAGGAAGGTTTATTTCTCAACTTTCAAAGTAATAAATTAACTATGAAATTATCAATTACTCGAGGGAAAATGGAAATTCCAAAACCGGGGAGGTTAAATCTAAAATGAGAAAATACAATAATTATCATAAATTATAGAACGTTTGTTTTATCTAATTGACAGCTTATTGGACCTTCAACTTATTTGGTCAGACAACAATGTTAAACCAATAAGTTGTTTATTTGAATTTGCAAATCGAATTTTGTTGAATGAAAATGCTAAGCTACTTATTTGAATTTGCGAGCCATTTTTTTAGAACCGATTCAATCAGCTATATAATTGATTGGATAAGAAGACGAAATTACCCCTACAATTATAAATGACAACATATACTACCTATTCATTCAAAAATCAGCTCTTTATACCACTTCTTAGTCATTCAACTCAATAAATTGTTAATTCAGCCCAAACAAACATCTTAGTTTGCATATGACATAAGAGAAAGATAGGTGGAAGGAAAGGAAAAGAAAGGCAATTGACATGCATTCAACTCAAATATTGTCCACATACTTTCTCAATTTCCTTTCCTTCCATTTCTTCTTGCTTATCTTAACACGTACAAAGCCTTGGAGATTTTCAAACAGACACCAAAATTTCACATTGTTACAAATATCATTCCTCAACTTTACAGTCTGTTACCATTAAATATTTCATCATAAAACTTTAAATTTCCTTACTTTAATTTCTCTTACATGATTTTTTTGTTTCACAAAATTAACTTTGGGTGTTTCCCATAAAATACATATGAACTGTATGATGATGACAAATTTTAGATCCAAAGTAATTTCTTTCGGCTATATTTGATATAAATGAGTTTCACAAAATTTTCAAGAATTCATTTTAAATTTCATATTTTTATATTCGTTATGAACAGCAATTTCATGGAATTCATCAACAACTAAACTAAATTCTATTATTCCTAAACGAATTCTATATTTTCAATTAATTTATACCAAACACAGCCTTAACTTCAATTCAAAAGGCAATAGGTATTGTTAAACAAAAAAACAAAAGATAAAAGGAAATTAATTATTTATTGTAAAGAAAAAGGATAAATAGAAAATAAACAATGATGGCAAAGTTATAAAAGAAAAAATAAAAAAATGACTGAGACTTATAGATAAAATAAAAGATAAGAGAAGGGTAATTCACTATTCAATATGAATAGTAACACCCTTACCTTCTTTATATACATAATTGGCCAAATACATAATTCAACCTTGTAGTTTTTGCAAAAAATCTTATGGCAATCCAAACTTTGCAAGGAACCTATTTTGCCCCCTAAAGTTACGAATTTTAGTAATATTGCACCCCTCTTCGCACTAGCAACAATAATGTTAGGGTTCTTGACTTTTATATGCAAAATATAAATTCATGTGCGGTTACTTTTGAATCAATATATTTTCACGTTTTTCAACTATCCCATAAATATTTAATCAATCTAATTTTACAAGTTGAAACATTCATTAGAATAAATTTTTCAAGTTAAAGTGTTTGAAAATGTAATTTTATAAGTTAAAAATATTCAACGGGTCAAAGTAAAAGTTGACAGTGCCACAAAGGTTATTTTGCAAAAAGTAAAGTTAATTTATGCATTTGGCCATATATATATAGTATGTATGTATATATATACACACACGCAAAATATTCTCATACTTTGTTCTTTCACTTTATAAGGAAAAAACTAATAAAATTAATTACAAAGCTTCTTTTATGGCAGAAAAGTAAAGCTTGTTACTCATAAAATGTCATTGTTGCTATTCCACAATTTTTTTTCCACTAGTCACTCTTTTTTAAGAAAAAGAAGCAAATTGTGAAAATCATTAAAAAGAAATTGACAACTTAATTATAATTATTTAATTAAATGATAATATGCCAGTAGAAAAAAAAAAAATGAACATATTTTATTGAATGTTTAACCGTATAACCTCGTAGCACAATTATGATATTAACATGTTATCCAAGTTTCTCATATAGAATGAAAACAGTTGTTTCAAAATATAGAAAAACTTAGAAGTTATATTTTACCAATAAACAGACGCCTAATATTAGTAAACATCCAATTCAACCTGTCAAGGAAAACCACCTCGATACAGAATATTTCATTGGTCAGATCAATTGGGGGATAATATGTATCCACTAAATTTAAGAGTGCTATGTATAGCATAAGGGAAGCCAAAAAAAAAGAAGGTAAGCATATCAATGAAATGTCTCACCTATAGTGTCTCACGGATGAAGTTTTGTTTCCTTGAATCCAAACTTTGAGCAAATACTCATAAAAGCTGCGATTAAATTTTCAAGTTAATCACAATCTTAATAGATTTGCAGCTCATCTAGTCAAGTAAGAACATGCTTAAATTTTATCTATATCTTTAAAATGGTCAATACCTGTCACCCATGGCACCAAAAGTTATGGTTGAGTATGACCCAGTTCCAGTATCAGGACTAATATAGATTGGAAGCAAACCATCAGCAGGAAAGGTTTTATTGATCTCAGTTATAACCTTCTCCACCTAAAAAATAAACTTCCAAGGCAACTGATTAATTGTAACTTTACAAGTAAATTAACTAGCAAAATTGTTTCTTTTGTCAGAAAAGTAAACCACTCATTAACATCGCAACAAAGAGAAAATGAACTTTGTGGAATGCAGATATTGGAATGAACCAAGTCAACAAAAAGAATGACAACAACCAGATGCATGTATAGACAATAGAGGAACACACCTTCAGCTGATACTTTGGGTCTCCCGTCCTTTGGGAAAGAGCAATAAATTCAAGTTGTTCTGTGCCAGAATCTGCAAGGATACTATCGCCCTAGAACCAAGAACAAAAACATGTGATTATTTCCATGAATGTGCTAACTACTCATGAATATTTGACAATCATCTCAAACTATCTCTCAATCCAGCTAAAAAATCTTTAAGGGCGCCTATAATAACATTTGGACAATGTATTAGGCACACTTATCCAATGGTTGGAAATGCCAAAAATGTCAACAAGTTTATCTTCAATTTCTGATACATTTTAGAGCTATCATGAAACATCTGAGAATTATCAGCATCGGATGATATTTTATGTTTTGTCCAGTGGAATTACTGATGCTACACAGGTTCTCAGAATTGAGAACCACCATTATCCATTGATGGATGTTTAAAGCAGAAGTGGGTGAAAAGTTTGAAAGAATGAAGAATAAGATTCATAAACAACTATAAAAGATGTTAATGATATTCACCAGTCAACTACTTACACCAGTCCATCCAGGGTTATGTGCATTGCCGTGCACCAAGTTAATGATGTTATAAGGGATCCCAGTCTGCGTATTCCATGCAGGCAGCAATCTATCCGCGATGTCTTTGGCCTTCTCCAGGAAAACTTTGTCCCCTGAAAGATCGTACGCACTAAGTAGTCCACCAACAACTCTGGATTCCAATTTTAAACGACAAAATATAAGCAAAATAATTAGCAGCTCGTACTGAAATAATCTAAAGTACCATCAATATAAGCCATTGCTCAAAATCATTGTATGATAAGTTAAACAAACTACATATTAAACCTGGTTATGCAACCTTATGGTTGTCTCAAAGACACTAGCATCATAATCCTTGTTAAAGTCCAATGAATTTGCAACCCACCTGCATAGAATGGCAGTTACATCAACAAGTATCCAATTGAAAATATCCAGAGGCATTGTAACGACACGTTGTAACACATTGACCAGTAATAGAAGAAATATGCACAAGAGAATTTAATAATAAACCAAAACTAGAGTTAGGCAGCTAAATCAACAAGAGAAGGCCAATAAATAAATTTGGAAGTAGGGGTAGTAGATGGGTTGGTAGGCTGAAAATGTGTTGGGTAAGAATTAAGCTTCGTACCCATTTATAAACTATTTAGTATTTACATGGATACCCATACCCACTTGACCCACATAAACTATTCACCCACTAGTTCTACCACCACAACACCACCACCACCACCATGCACCACCATACCACTGCCACCACTGCACCTCCACCATCACCTATAAAAAGCACACATCTACAAGTCCATCCCTTCTATAAATATATTCACATTGAACAACCTTGTTGGTTCTATGCCTAAGCCAATTAATCACTTGCCAGTAAGACCTATGATAGTAATTAAATGCTTCTTGAAACTTTACTAATGCATCATTGTGATCAAGTTTGCAAAACAAAAACATTTATATTTGCCTCTATAGCAACGACCAATTTTACAAAGAACACACTGGTAAGTGCTAAGGTTATAAACTGGTGGGCCATAAGACAGATCACAGCTCATCTACATGAAACTAAATTTGCACCAACACTTCTACAGAAATTGGCTATTAATTCTAATACTAAAAATTTCAAAAACATCCTTTATTTGATCATGTTTTTGGTTATGTGATAAATGATTAGTCTGGTTTAAAAAACAAATTCCACTATCTTTGGATTTTATTTAATTTGATTCTCTCGAAGATATGTGAGAAGGTAGAGGGATAATTAGATATTATACCTTTAATTGTCAATTTTTAAATAGTTATATTTAATCAGCATATCAAATTGCGATCTTAGGTCAACGTGGTACCCTCCTTTCATACTGTGAATTTAGCAGAAGAAAATAAAATTCTAACTATATTTTTGCAAAAATACAAAAAGCACAAAGTTAAGTTCATTCTTAATTAATTGGTATTGTTTCTCCATGCATATCCATTAGTTCTATGTTTATAGTAGCGGCCTTATAAAACACAGAATGTCAACATTTACTTTAGCAAAAATTTGCATTGAATCTAAAATAGTAAAGACTCAAAAAGTACAACACCTAATTATTCATCAAAAATTATTTGAGGTAATATATTAAAAAACATGAAGTTGGAAAATATAGAGAACAACATGAGCAAGATTAGAAACAGGAAGTGATCTCACAGCTACCCTGGTGGTGGTGGTGGTGAGTTGGTGATGTGGTGGTTCTAGTGATGATGGTGAGTTACTGGTGATGGATAACTATACACAACCTTTCCCATCCATATATTAATGGATTAGTTGGTTCACAATCGATTTAACACCTATTTAAAAATACAAGTGAACCATTTGTCATCCACATATCCATTTATAAAAGGAGGGTATGGGTGGGTAAATGGGTACAGGTCAATTTTGCTAACCCTAATTGGGAGAAATTAAAGTTGGTTTAATTGAGATTTGAGAACAGAACAAATCTCAATCTATTCACAAAAATCTTATTAAATTTCACAAACATAAGAAAGAAAGTTCCAGACTTCAATATCCACAAATTGAATCCTAACAGAATTTATATTCTTTGTAGCAGCCACAAACATGCTCATGGCTACACATTGAAAAGTGAAGGCCTTTGCGTCATAATGCAATATGACAGGCCACTGTAGAGCAATTTTTTCTCTTTTCATTTAGGAGCAACTGCTCCGCTGAAACTTAATAAATGCAAAAATAAAAAAGAACAAGAAATGCACAAATTAAAAGGCTTTGACTTAAAAAGAATAATCTATATTCGCTATTTATGAGTCAAGGTCAAAGTCAAAAAAAAAAAAAAAAAAAAAAAAAATCTCACATCAACCATTACCCGTTAGCATCATATCATTAGAAGAAATCTCACAATTATAAAATGAATGGATGAGTAGAAAAAAGAAAATTAAGTGTTGTTGTTTTTAATTCACATTTTGAAAAGAAAACCTTATAAAGCTTGATCATGGTCCTGTGAGCTAGGAATGAGCTTTTGTAAAGCACAACTGATTTCGATCTTTTAAATTAGGAGAGATTTAGGTGTTTAAAAAGAGAGGCACAAAATCATGTAAAAAGCATAAAACCATTGATGTTTGATGCTCGGCATAATAGGTAATGGCAGTCAATAGACTTGGCACACTAACTTGTATTCAATGAATAATCAATGTTACAAAAATATAGGTAATTCTACATGCATGCACAAACACACAGTATGTCAGTAAACCTGGCATACTAACTTATATTCAATGAATTATTAGCAAAATGATATACCTCATATTGAATTGTTACTTATCAACAGCATGGAACATTCCCATCCAGAAGCATGTAGTCATGTCCAAATCAACAGCCACAATGTATTTCAGCTAAATGTATTTCATTAGCTGCTTGTGTGTAAGTCCACAAGCATATGTAAGGGCAAGTATCTAGTACACTGGCAACAGCAACAGGTGGTAACAATAAAGTTTGCAACCTTGAGTTCTGAGAATATTCATTTCATGCATGGTTGTTCAAGGGTAAGAATGTCAATAGAGTTCCCTTTCCTAGAACTTAAACTTCTGCAGGATTGTAATTGCATAAAGACCCTCTTATATACATATTTTCAGACAATTAATTACCCAATTATGATCAAAAGATGCTATAATCTTATATTGCTCTCCTCTTTTTACATCTCTGGTAAGGCACATCACTTTCATCAAATCTGAAAGGTTACTATAATAGCTACCTAGAAGTTGCTATTAAAAAAATAAAAAAAAAGGAAATTCCAAACATGAAACAGTTGCTTCATAATTTTAAATCTCTTGCAAACCATAATTCAGTAACATAAATCATTTCTATCAGTCTAAGAAAAATGGGGAATGCATAAAAGTGTAAAAAGATATAAAGAACTAAAAGGAAATTAGGGCCAGACTTGGAAATCAAAAGCACATATAATACAAAACGAAACTCACTCTCTGGCTCTTTGGAATTGCTCATCCAGACCCATTATAAATAAGGTGTCAAGAGAGTCAACTAGAGTTGCTCCAAGACCACCAAAACTATCGACGCCATTCTTTGACTGTGGCTGATAAGCAAAAAAAAATAAAAAATAAAAACATTAATATGATACCTCACAGCTTCTAAAATAAAATAACAATTCATGACAAGACAATCCCGGAAAATTAAGTACAAAATCCTTGGAAAAACAATATTATTTGTTATATTGTAACATAATACTGAGTTTAAAGTTAATTGTTAATAGAAAAGACAGGATTTTGAAAGGATAAAACTTGGAATCATTTGTAGGGTTTCTTTAGCAGAGTAAACAATCAAATCATAAATGACATGCACGTGTATGAACCTGTTCCATCCAACGAGCCACTGGCATTCTTGTGTAACTCATGCACATATTTACCTTTAACATTATCCATAATATTATATGCTAATCTAATCTATGAGACTAAGTAATTATCATTTTAAACCTTCTGGCATTAATAATTTCCCATTAAATACGTTTTATTCACCAGTAAGCTTTCCTAGGAAGGCTTCAAACATTGCTAAAGTCAACTGAATTTTTAAATTTTATCTTCCATTAGGGAGTAACTTCAATTGACAGAAAAAGGAAAGGTTAACTGTAAATTAGATCAGACAGATACCGATGGCATCACCAAGGGATAACTCATCAATTAATACACAACTAGGTTGCAGGAAAGCTTAAAGTGCTGCAAGTACTTGTCAAACAATCAGCAATGCTCAAGTTGGCATAAGAAATCCACATTGTCCATGATGTTTAAATTATTTATTGTGAATGGACAAAAGCAAGAATAAATTGAACCAATAAATTAGAAAAAATTTACATACCTGAAGTTCATCATGGCCCCATGCATACGTCTCATACGAACTCCACGCATGAATCATAGCTTCTTTTACTTTCTCTCTCCGTTGAATGTCAATTGGATCGTCAGGAACAGCCTTTTGGGAAGGCTTGTTAGATTTATTACTAATCACTTTAATTGCATCTCCATGAATATTCTTTAACTCTTCTAGCTGCAAGAAATATAAAAACTAGCACCACTGATCCAAAAAATTTATTTTTCACTTCTAAGCAAAGATATGCGGATCCAGCACAAAAAGAAAGGTACTATTTTAGACTATTTAGCAGCAGTTCTCCGTTGGTTTGGATGCAAAAAATTAGCAACAATTCATGTGATCATCTAGTGTTTGTAAAAGAGCAGGTGAAACCCAACAAAAGCACAGGTTTCGGAGACTGCTTCCCAGGAAAAGCATTTTGGGGAAATTTTAAAGATATCAACATACTCAAATAGGCTTTTTTTTTTTTCTTTTACTTACATTGGAAATTTATTCTCAAAGGTTCAACAGAAAGGAATTTAAACATAAATTATCATAATTTACCACCTAAATTTAAGAAAGGTGAATGATACATAGGCATCACAAAGGTCCCATTGGCATCACACTTGACTTTGAAATGTGTCACAATCCAAAGAAGTATGCTTACCGGAAACTGTCACCAATTTCTGTTGATTGGCTGTATGTCAATAAACTGTGATTAGCTTAGTAGAATGGATGTTGCATTGAATTATATATCTTGTTCCTATGCTTGCAGATGGCATGTCAAATGGTGTGGAATGCCTTAGACTACCATGAGAAATGAATGAAGGCAAGCTGGTCTAATGCATGAGCTCACCAGGCCTAAGGTGTTGTTACTAACCAACTGGTTTGATGCATGGGCTCACCAGGCTAGATGTGGATGATTTAAGTGAGATGGTTGATGCATGTGTTTCTGCCATTTGCTCCTACCATAGTTGGGATGAAAGAGCCAACATTCAGGGCCAATTCCTCAAGGAATAGGTTTTGCATTTCCACTTCCATCGTAATTTCATACTATGTGATTTTTGATGATTTGACGTTTGTTTGATTGAATTATGAAGATGAGACTTGTACGTTCCATTTGAATGAATGCATGTACAAGATTATGTATTGTTCAACATCATACCACTGAATTGAGATGCAAATCCTTGTCTCACCATTTTTGTAGGTTACAAGTTTCAAACTCGGTGACCAATTAGTAAAAGTCTACCTTACTTTCTCCTACAACAAGGATCTGTGTTTATGTTTAAATGAACTTATTTCATCTAATAAGAAAAAATAATGCAATTACAATTAGTAGTATGTTTGAATGATGTATGTTCATGGGTTGGGTCAATCCCCACTCTATATATCCTATGCATTAAACAAAACCTTGTACAAGAGTAAGTTAGTCTCCCAAATACTTTTATGAGTGAGCAAGACGTCTTCGAAAGTTAATGTGAGTTCTTGGGATATGTTTGATGGATAGATTCATCATTAGTGTATGGATGGTATTATATGTGTATGTGTTAGTAGTTTTATGCTTAGTACAAGTCCTGGAGGTCTGAAGCCTTATCATTCTCTAGCACAGGTCATGAGCCCCCAGAATTAGGTGTTGACATCAGTATTGCTCAAACATACAAACATTGCTTGGAAAAACAAAGGTGAAGCCCAAGAGCATAGAATTTTTATACAAGAGCGATGTTGGAGAAAAGGCATATGCCAAAAGGTTAGGAGAGACAACCAATAACTAGAAACTAAATTGGCAGTCGGAGAAGCAAAATGGAAAGCTTTCAATAACAAGAAAAACCTGCACCTGTTTCTCCAAGGTAATCTTTGGATTAGGGATATTAAAATCTATGGAATTTGTCAAAATTCATGGAATTAAAATCTTAAGTTTCTAATCCATTGATTTGTAACATTCAACTTGTTTGGTATAAATATTAGCTCTATGGATTTCAATGGTATTTTTGTAAATAAATAAAACTTTTAAGAATCTTTAATTCATTAAAATGAAGAATTTGGCAGAAGTATTTCAGAAACTCTCAAAATGAGGGATTGTGGTTTACAAGGGATTTATAATTCAAGGATTTTACCTTGTTTTCGTCATGCCAAACAAAAAAATTTGAACCAAATGGTCCAAATCCATGGATTGATCAAAATCCCTCATACCAAGCATAGCCCAAGAGGAGATGAGCATCAAAGCAGGGAATTCCGCATTGAAAGTTGAAAGGAAAAGAGAAGACGAATCAGCTGCAAATTTATTTATTAGACTCTAATACAAGTTCTATAACACTTCCAACTGCTATACGGTTGCTACAAGTCGCAATAGGTCAAGCAAAGCTACATGAATTTGATGACTTGAAGACATAGGAAGCAATAAGACTCCTATTGCATTGACTTGTTAAATTCACTTACAATTACTCCTATATTATGCCTTAGTTTTCCATCATCTTTTCAATTTTACCACCCCAAAAGTTCTCTATTTTTGTGCCCCCCCCCCCCCAAACTCTCTCTTCCCCCCCACCCAAAAGACCAAACTTTTGCTCTTAACAAGTATATTTATTTTTCATTTGATACGTTATATATTTTAATTAGACTTTTAAATTATATCGTATAATATATAGATAGGTGTATGTTTATGATAATTTTACCATATATTTAACTTATTCTTTTTAAATATTCATAAGTTTTATTTGAAAACTTCCAATATTAATAATAATAAGATTATTGAAGAACACATAAATTTTAATATCATGACATGAATGTATCTTTTCTTTAAATAATTTTATTAAAATAATATTTTCATAGATATATGAGTTTTATGTAAATAAATCCATAACTACAACCTAACAGTTAACCACTGGTAACACCACTTGCCATCATTCCCCCCACCCAAAACAAACACCAACCAACAAAAGAAGAAAGAGTTCAATCAATGGCTATGCAACTATATTGACTAACACCATAGTAAAAGAAAACATTTAGTTTTACAATCCTAACATATTTAGCCACTCAGAGTAGAGCCAACCCTTGAAATCCAACCACAAACTCGGAATTACTTCTTCAATGAAAAATCCTTCAAATCCAACAACAAACTCAGAATTATTTACAAATTTACAACCCTAACCCAGATACAAATTTAAATACCAGTATCTTGTGTCATACGCCCAAATAATAAAGATGAATACAGCTCAAATTCAGAAAATTCTCAGATTAACATCGCAAAACAACAAAAGAAACATGCGTATAAAGCAACTACAGATACTACTAAATTTAGAAATCAAGATAGCCCAAGCACTAAAATACAACTTTCACATGACTATAAATAACAAACAAATAAATAAAAGCGAAAACAGTACTAAATTTCTAAAAAAAAAAAAAAAAAAAAAAAAGCAAATTCAAAGCCAAAGCCATATCTACAATCATGGATCTCTTACCGTCGCTTTTAAGTTGTTCACTTCTTCATTCAGTTTGGAAACTTCCACCTGCAAATTAGTGTGAAATTTGTTATGCCCAGGCATCTAGATTACAAAACACTCAAAAGTAAAGAATATATGAAAATTCAATTTTTTATATCTACGTTCTATGAATATTTAAACATTACAATATAGCACGATATAAATCACTTGTTAAAAGTCTATTTGTTAGCAGTCAAAACTAATCAAGACCCAATCTTTCTCTCACACACACATTTTATTCTTATTTTTGCAGCAGCTCATCAAGAGATAACAATATTGCATACTTGCTACTGTCAACCACATATCAGTGAAATCAGTATAAATGATACGGTTAAAAAGTCACACTAAATGGTTCCTGCTCTCGTAACTTCAATGCTTGTTTTTTCCTTTTCAAGAATTAATGACGATTCCATCAAACATGCATTTTATATCCCTCAAGGTATAGGAAAGGAGATTTTTGGGTCTATATTCATGGCCTATTAAACCAAAATTCTTATTTCAGCTTCCTTCGATCTTCTAAATCCAGTTGATCTATCATTTAGGCATCCCCAAAGCCTTTCGTTGAAGACTTGTAGGACAAAAATCTCACAATTGAACCATTATTATTATCAAATTACACAAAAATGAAAACGATAGAAATAATTGTTCTCTTTATTTATCTAAAAAAACATAAGAAAAATAACTAACAGCATGAGTATTTATAGAAGATTATAAAATATTTTTAATGCTATGAGATTAGAGCAAATTCAACCCTTGAGAATAGATTGGAACCACAATATGGTGGGCCTTGGGGTATTTTGCAATTCACAACGAACCCTATTGGTAATTGAGATATGGAAAAGTTTTGCAAGCACAAGTATCCAGTTTTATTTTTTATTTTTAAGAGTTTTTGTAAATTATAGAAGAACAATGTTTTTATGTATTAAAATATTAGATATTGGCCTAATGATAAAAAAATGCAAACCTTTAATCATTTTTCAATTTTAGCTAATCCTTCCAATTTTGTAAATTTTAACATATCATGCTATCATAACAACTATGGCCAATTTGGTAAGTGAGAATCAGAATGTATGCATAAGGCTTAGATAGCTACATTGAGGCCACAAAAAAAATATGGTTACTATCTCTTTCCAGTATCAACAATACAAAATATTATTTTTCTTAAACTTTTCCTTTGCTAAAAAAGAAATCATTTTTAATTCATTAATTATTGGAAAACTGTTGTCTTGTGTAGTTGTACATGTTTTAGGAGCTTATTCTTTATTGTAAAGCGTAGTCTAGATATTTCCACATAGTCCTAGTTCAAAGTATAAATAGGCTTGTAACAATTTATTTCACAAGATTGAATGAAAAATTCTCTTCATACAGGAGGGAGAGTGAGTTGACACTGCCCAGCCCAGGAGGAAGAGGGGTCGCCAATCGGTCCTTACCTAGATTCCGGACATTGTCCAACGCCGCACGTTTACACGCCACTGGAAGTTCCTGCGTCCTTCTTCACATGATGGCACATGGCACGTTTTCCAGCCACCTCTCTGATAGCGGCCAGTTCCGGTCGCTTCGCCCTGCTGCTGCGCCTTCACCTAGCCCATTATCTTGGTCTGATTCCTTCAAATCAAGTTTGTTCTTTTTTTGCCATTTGTGGGTTTGTTTTTCTGATTTTCAGACCTGATTCCCTCTTTCTCGGGTTATATACAATGGGTGATGGTTCCAAAACAATTGATACTAAGGTTGTCCCTTCACATGACAATCCTTCCTTGCAAATCAGTCCGGTCAAGCTTGATGGTGCAAATTACCTTGCTTGGTCAAGGTCTTGTCTTTTATTCATCAAAGCTAGGGATTTCAAGGCTATATCACCGGTTCTAAGACTCCACTAGCACCTCTAAGTGACACCAATGATAAATGGGACTCTAAAAACTCATTAGTTATGTCTTGGCTAATCAATCCTATGGAGCTTAGAATTGCCGATGGGTATTTGATGTTGGACACCGCAACAAAAATTTGGAAAACTATGACTAGAACTTACTCTTAACATGGAAATGCTGCACGGGTGTATGAACTTTGCAACAAAGTTCATGGCTTAAAGTAAGGAGAATTTACTGTGAATCAATACTATGCAACACTGAATGACCTTTGGCAACAGCTAGAGTACTATGAGACCTATCATTCCTAGCGTGAGGAGAATGTGATAGGATATTAAAAGAAGGTTGAGACAAGGCATATATAGGAGTTCCTTGTTGGGTTGAATGCTGAGTATGACCCGATTCGGATCCAAATATTGGGTGAGGATCCGGTGATTTCCTTAGAGGAGGCCTACTCTTATGTTCAGCAGGAAGTAGAAGAGTGTGATGTTATCAATCGGATCCATCTGAGAGAGCTGGACTTATAGCCTCTCAATCTTCTCAGATTGCTCGTATATCATCTGAAGATGATTCCTGCAGATGTGATCACTGTGGAAAGTCGGGGCATACTAAGGAATCATGTTGGAAGCTACATGAACGACCAACTCATGGTCATGGTCATGGGGCTAAAAGGTCAAGTTGAACTCGACATGTTGCATATCAAGTTGAGGTGGTTGCAGCTCCTGGAAGTATATCTGCTGAAGAGGCACAGACCTTGAGGCGTCCCTTGACAAAACTTGACCCTCCATCCACTTCAGATGCTTCCTCTAATTTTGTGCATTCAAGTATTGCTTTCCTAGCTGATTCCGTTGATGATTCATGGGTAATAGGTTTAGGAGCAAACAAACATATGACAAGCTCATCTAGTAAATTCTTAACATATTCACCTTCTTCTAGTAAAGAAACTGTCCATATTGCAGATGGTTCTTTTCCTCCTATTTTGTCACAAGTTCTATTCAATGCACTTCTACCATCAACTTGAATTATGTCCTCCATATTCCCAGTTTCCAAGTAAATCTTTTATCTGTTGGTGCTATTACAAAGGTCCTTAATTGCAAAGTTGAATTTTTTTTTCTCACTCATTGTGTTTTACAATATCTAAGAACAGGGGAAACGATTGGATTTGGTAGATTGTATGATGACCTACATCTCCTTGAAAAGAGTAGCAAGTGTCTATCTCCAAGAGTCTCCCAAGCTCTGTTAGGAAGGAATAGTAGTACTAGGCAAGCAGCTATTATGTTGCATAGGCAGTTGAGGCATCCTTCTTTTGTTGTTTTGAATAAATTATATCCTAACTTGTTTAGGCAATGTCAAGTTATGATGCTTGTGAACTGCTAAACATGCAAGAAACAAATATGTTTCCCATAATAAGAAAAGTTATATTCCTTTTATGACTATCATTCTGATGTGGGAACCTACTTCTACTGTTTCATTATCTGGATATAGATGATTTGTTACCTTTTATTGATTGTTATACTAGGTTAACTTGGGTTTATCTATTGAAAGCAAAGAGATAGGTATTTTCTTATTTTCAATCCTTTCGTAATATATGATTAGCATACAATTCGATGCAAAGGTTAAATGAGAACTAATAATGGAACAAAGTACACGGAGAGCATGTTTCAAGCTTATTGAGATTCAAGGGAATTATACACCAAATTAGTTGTATGAATACTAGCGCTCAAAATGGGGGTGTCTGAAAGGAAAGATAGGCATTTGTTAGAAGTGATTAGATCTTTCTTATTCACTATGAATGTGCCTAAGACTTATTGGATAGATGTTCTTCTTTCTGCAGCATACCTTATTAACCGTATGCCTCTTAGAACACTGGATATTAAGAGTCCTATAGAAGCTCTGCAAGGTCATACCTCTTACACTGTTCCACCAAAAAGGTTTTTGGTTATATGTGCTTTGTTCATCACAGTTATGGAGGAAAATCAGAACCTAGATCCTTATAGTGTTGGTTTGTTGGTCATTCTGCCACACAAAAAGGCTATAAGTGTTACCATCCCCATCTCAAAAATATTAAAATTTTTAATTTATAGAACTTTAAAAATATTTAGAATCATAAAAATCATTTAAGAATTTGTTGTTAAATATGAGGAAAAAATATATAAAAATAATAAATCATGGAAGTTGACGATGACTGATGATGGTAGACTATGATCTGTGTTTGTTAATGATAGTCAACAATGATGACGATTCATTCATTGGGGGATCAATAAATAATTTTTATAATTTTTTCTTTTTCTTTTCCTATAATAAGTTTATCAACGTTCAAAAAATGTTTTCTTCTTTTAAAAAAGGAAAGTCATTTTCCTTTAAATTGGCCTAGTTTTCCATTTAACCAGAAAAATATTTTCCATTGACTAATTTTCTTAAGCATTCCGAACAACAGAAAATGTTTTCTAGGAAAATATTTTCGGGAAACAAACCGAGCCCTAATAAGATTATATGCTATAAAATGGGCTGTAACTTTTGTTTACAAGCAGATTTCATATTTCAAAATTTTTAATTAATAAAATAGACCAGTTTATTGGTTTCCTGGTTGTGTCACCAGAAGATTCAGCCCCTTTTCAGGTTGAATTATGATCTATAGTTCTCCTTTTTAACTATTCTCTTGCCAAATCTACAACCTAATTGGGTTAGGTTATTTTTGCTACATCATCACACATATCATCCCTTTTTGTTTTTTCTTCTTCCTAACCTCCAACTAATTTTCTACTCTTTTTTTTCTCTTTCCTTTTCCCTTCTTGCTTCCCCTCCTTTCTTCTTTGTTTCATTAATGCTTCTTTTCTTTCATTCTCTTCTAAACAAAAACTATCAACTTATCAAGTCATCATAGATAAATCACAGCCACCAATAGCTCCCCAACCTATATTATTGGAATCAATTTACATCCATGCACCACCAAGCTGCAACCTCCTCACATTCAAGACAAACCCATTGTTTTCTTTTGTTCCAGCCACAGAACCCTCACAGTTTCAATGCCACCTCAAACTAAATCAACCAAGGTAAAACCATTCTCTACACTACCTAAAGCCAAAATCCCCACGCCTTCAAACCATTTTATGGCGAACAATCACCTCTATCATCAGAATGTTTGTAACTTTGATATTGTCATCTCTCTTCCTCTTTCTTTTATGGGCATTAGAACTAACAGCGAATTGGATAGTACATTTAATTGATTTTAAGTAATATAATAGGTTTCACACTAAAGGGAATACAATTTAAAAAAATTTGGAAATTCAATTACATAATTTACATGAAACAAAACAATGGGCATCTAATTAGACAAAGTGTAAAAGTTCAAGGACTATATGTTGGCTGGGTAAGCCCAAGACCCATAGTGTTTAATCCTTTTCTATTATACCATCTCCAGCTTATTTTTTTCTTTTGTTTACACAATTAGTACCTTCTAGTCTCTTTGAATAGAGTAATGCGACAAGCATCTAACTTCCATGAGCTTGTAGTGAGTCATGGTTTGTATTCAAAGTCTAAAGTTTAGATGAAGGATACTTCTATTTTAAATTAATTTCTTCGACGAAGGGTAGCATATTCTTTAATGAACAATGCAATGTGGCAAGGAAACTAATTCTAGTGGATTTGAAATAACATTAACCATTTCATCCGCATAATTGATCAAAGAAAGTCTATGTATTATGCAATACCAATCTCATAATTTTTGAATCCCTCCATAGAAACACAGGATTACAGAATTTCTTCATATGCTACATTTTATTATAAATTCAAACTGATGCTGTTGGATCTATAAATAGAAAATAAACATCCAATTACCCTTTGCTACTCCAAAGATGATACATTGACCAATCATAGAAAATTGAGCTAAAAACAAAAACTTTAGCATCTTGCAGAATAACAAATTATATTGAACTAAACATGCGCAAATAAAGAAAGAAGAATAACAAAAAAAGTACCTCGTGTTCTCTGACGAGAGTCTGACGATCCCAAATGAGCAAAGAAGCACAAACAAAGGCGATAAAAAGCAAAGCCAAGCGCTTCGGTCTCTTGAGATAATAAGATGGATTACAATACCTCCACTTGCTTGACGATGTTGACGATCTACTCCTCCCCATTTTGATCTTCTAAACAAAAATCAAATTTGTTCTTTAAAAAAAAAACCTAAGATTTGATATTAGAACTTGAAAGGTGATCTAACAGAAAGAAATAAAAACATTGAATAATGGAATCGGAAACGTTTCAAAATGATGACCCGTTTCTGGCGAGCAGAGAGAAACGGGAATTGATGGGAAAGAAGAAGGTAAGTGATGATACTTGAAAAGAAATGCCCAGGCCAAAAGTAGAGCAGAGAAAAGCAGCTTTGACGCAAAACGTAGACTCCTTTTGCTGCCAAACAGATACCAAGGAAACGTTTGGTTACTCATCCAACTTTGCTATAAAAAATCACTTAAATAGCTTAGTAATAAAACTTTTTTTAGGGGAAAATTATGATTTTATTGTCAAAATTATATAGCATATCATCGTAATTTTAAAAAAATACACTAAAATATTATCCATGTATTTTACGTCAGATAAAGTGTATTGCCCTTCGGTCAAAATTTTGTCCCTTTGGATATTAATTTTTTAAAAATTGCAAAATTATCTCATCTTCCACATCTCAACTTTCTCCCTCTCCCATCTCAACTATCAGAACCCTGAAAAAAAATAAAAAATAAAAAGCAAATTTAACTCCATTTGAGTCTGAAGCTCTAATCGAGCGGGCATCATATATTTTTTAATTATAGAAAAATTACGATTTTATCATTATATTTTATCAAAATTAATTGGCATACCTTGTATTTTAAATATTATACTAAAATCGCTATATGTTTTGCCTATATTAAACTATCATATCCTTCTATTTAATTTTTATACTTTTACCGTTAATTTTCCAATTAAAAGATGAGAATGCCCTTATTTTTAGAGGGCTGCATCTCCATCTTCCTCTTCTCTCTGTCTCTCTCTTCTGTAAAACTTTCTTTCTTCCTTCAACAATGGAAAACATAGAAACGGTACGCAAGTGGCCACCATTAACCATCAATTAATTTTTACAATTGAATTATTTGTTCTTATTTTGAAAGAAACAAAATTACCGTCATATTCTTCATCTCAATCTTAATCCGTTCCATCTCATCTCTCTCTCTCTCTCTCTCTCTCTCTCTCTCTTCCTTATAACTCATTAAAAAAGGGCAAATTTTAATATTTTTTTTGCTTCTTTCTAATCAGTTATGATAATCAAAATCTATTAGACCTTATTTCTCTAACTTTAGCTTTACTTAACTTTGTCTTAGCAAATTTCCACTCAAAGTAAAGGTAGTAAGAGAGCTAACCCAACAAAATCAAGAATCAATAAGTTCTATCAATGGCAATACTCAATGCAAAATGTTTGAGCATTAACTCAAACAAAAACATTAACCCGACAAACCAACAAAACCCATTTCACTTCTTCCTATCCAAGACCTACCTAAAGGTCTAACCATGTCAAAACTAGTTCTTGCAAGTTCTGCCACAGCTGGAGCTTTCTTTAAAAGATTGAGTTTATCTAATCCAGCTATGGCTGCTCAACAAATAGAAGAAATAGCAAAAGGTGATAATCGTGGAATAGCTCTTCTACTTTCAATAATACCAGCCATAGCTTGGGTGCTATTCAATAAGATGATCAAAATCCATGTGAAGGAAGAAGATTGATCAAAATACAGATGAAGGAATTCGTTTGATCGAGTTTTGAATTTTGTCCAATTTCAGAACTAAGAAAAATTGTTAATGAAAAAAATTAAAAGAATTTACAAGAGAGAGAGAAAGATGGTGCCTCTTAAAATGAGGGCATTTTTGCATTTTTATAGAATATTAAACGGAAAAAGTACAAAATTTAGACAGAAGGACGTATGAGTTTAACGGAACCAAAATTTGAGGGTAAAACAATGTATTTTAAAAACGTGAGGGTAACCTAGTCAATTATGGTAAAATACAGGGATAAAATAGTAATTTTTTCATTAATTATTTAGTTCTCAAAAGGAACGATTCATCTATTAGGATTGCACAATCAGAAGCGTTTGATGGATATGATGGTTTATTTGGCTCTTTTCTTTCAAAAAAAAATCTTATATTCTTTCATAGATCTTTCAAAAGTGCAACATTTGAAACTTATAGTATTGCTTGAAAGATTCTATAGCATAATCTTAGGAATATAATGTTGTAATTTTGTATTGATTCCCGATGGTATATGTAACCAATTGTGTATTGGATGGTTTTGCTAACAATGGAAGCAATTTTGGAATTGTAAACCATTTAGCATCTGATGATGCAAGAACATGACCAGAATCTGTTGTGAAAGAATTTGGATTTGATGAGAAAATTATATTGGCAGTGAAAGAATATTATTAGATGACTCTACTTGGGTTAATCATCTAAAGGTGTACCTTTGCCTTTTGGTTGTGTAGTTTCAAGAATAACTTGTCACTTGAGTTCTAAAAGTTCCCAAGGGAGACATGTTTACTTTAGGAGAAACCAACTTCTGAGGAACCAGAGATATATAGTGAAGTGACTATTAGTTTTCTAAGCCTGGATAATCAAAACGAGTAGTGCTTGAGAAGTCTGCAGAAAGAATGACTCAACATATCAAGTCATTATATATAATTGCACACATTGATAGAAAATCCATTTCAAGGGTTCTTATAGACAACGGATCAGTATTGAATATAATGTCATTCAAAACACTCTTAGATATTGGGAGGACAAAGGAAGATCTTATAGCTACCAACATTTTAGTGTCGACTTTTACTGGTGATGTGTCAAAAACCATGGGAGTACTACTAGTAAAGGTTACTGTTGGTAGTAAAACATCTTTGCCGGCCTTCTTTGTTGTTAGGTCCACTACTGGTTATAATGTGTTACTAGGAAGGGACTAGATTCATGCCAACTGGTGTGTGCCTTTGTCTTTATATCAGTTTTTGTTATTTTGGAAAGGTGATGATGTGGAAGTTGTGTGGGTGGATCCTAAACCTCTCCAAGCTAACTCCAATGCCTTAGAAGCACAGTTGTATAATGTGGATTTCAGTCCCATCCATTGTACTAGAAAGGGTTGGACTCGAAGGGAATCATTGGAAGTTGAAGTAGTGGAAGTGGAAGAAGATTTTTCTTTTGAGGAAGGCAACACCTTAAATCAGTTTGAGTATACAGTTAGAAGTTTCAGAGGATACTAGCTCATCTCTTGATAGCTCATCAAATGTTTCTGAAGTCAGTTCAAAATCATCATTAGCCATCCCGCCTTATAAGAGACCGAGGTGGGAGCTTGAGGTGATAGAGCTCCATGATTAAGAAAACATATTCCAATAAGGAGATGGCAGCAGCTGCAGCTGCTATCTCTAAAGCTTATTTGAAGTAACTATTTGACAGGTTAGCTATGGAAGAGTCAGAGGAAGTTGATGGGGTTGAGGTGATCTTTGAGGAAGAATCGATATATGATTTTAGGGAAGAGATCCAGTTGCATGAGCTTAACCCTACGCCACCAAAGTTGGATGACATTCTTACAGGAGTCTAGGATCCTTTGGAAGAAATTAACCTCCGCACACCTGAGGATCCAAGATTAATATATGTTAGCAGCCTATTGCTGAAGCAAAAGATCATAACTGTTTATACTCACAAGGCCTTATAGAAAATGCTTATTGGCTATCAAGTAATACATGAGAGCTGCACAAGAGAAATGCCAGTGGTTGTTACCTCAAGGAGTACTATCCCCCAGGTGGGAAATGAAGGATCACTAGCAATGAATGCAGTGGGGCTGATCTCATAGCCCCATTAAGAAAGGTCACCTGTAGCAAGCAACGGAACAATTATAGGAAGGTGACATAGCTGATCCCACGACACTTATGAATAAAGTAAATAGGCCTACTAGTTATTTCTTTCATAAATGTGTAACGACCGATTCACAGCTTTAAATATATTCATACAAATCCCAGAAAAAATAAATATTAAAAAAGAGGTTCAGTCGAGGTTCATATCTTGAAACTGGTGCTAAGTCTACTAGTGCTATGAAATAGTAGAGGAGTGTGTCTCATGGCTTTTTATCTAAGCATGTACTTGAGAAGAAGAAAGTGGATCGCTCAGAAAGAAAGGAGTAAATCTCAGTAATAACAATATATAAAATTGAAAGAGGAGTCGTTTGCAAAGCATAATTAGGTGGATCCAACAAAGATAAGCAGGTGTGATAGATAACATACCTGTGGAAAAGAGATAAATGAAACATCTAAAGCTTAATCAGTGAGAAGAGGAGACAGTCGACATATTAGCCAGGGGAGTCACCTCAATTTGGAAAATATATCTAGAAACAGCTGATAGAGAGGATGATGAACCAGTTGTAAATTTCCCTTGAGAGAACCTGACAGAAAGAAAGGGTTCAAAGTTTAGCAGAGGAACTTATTTGAGGAGCAGGTGTATTAGCAAGAGCATCGCCCAAGGAGTTAGCAAATGAAGTAGTGGAACCTGTTACTGAAAAATTAAAGGTACACAATTTATATTCTATCTCAAAGGAACTAGTTCTTTCCCTTGGTCAGAGTAGAAAAATATTTTCACTGGTGCCAAAGTCTGGAAAAATGATTGTCCGTGGAATTGGTATCGAAAACTTGGTGCCTCTAGAATAATTTTTTATTGGTTCTAGGTTGATTCTCTAAAAAGTTCACCAAAGACAAGATACAGACACCATGCTATTTAATTCTCATTCACAAATTCATTGCCATCCATACCCAATTATATATATATTAGTTATTATATATGTTATTTAACAAAAAAAAAAGAAAAAAAAAAAGAAGAGAAGAAGAATGAAGACGAAGATGACACAAAGCAAACAAACCTAACATTAGTGAATATATATATAAATAGGATTTGCTTGTAGAGTCTTCTTTGGCCAATATATATATATATATAAGAAAAATGAATATGAGATAATTAGTGGGTTTGTGTTGGTAGTGGTTTTATGTGCATGCTAGTCTTTTTCTGGTTCTGTGTTTGTTTACACTGATGGAGAACAAGACAAAGAGATGGAGTTTTTGATAATAATAGTTGAGTAGTGTTAAAATACTATGGTTTTTGGGAGCTTGAAGGATAGTTTTTTTGGATTGTATTTTTGTACTTTTAAATCATAAATGGGTGTGCATATGAAAATGAGCCAACATATTAAGCATGACCTAATAGGCCAACTTAACATGGGGGCTCATTTTGTGATTTTTTATATTTGAGCTTTGTATTTTGAATTTGGGCTTGGATTTTAAATTAATTAGGACCAATTTATATTATTTTATATAATTAATTAATTAATTAATTTAATCAATTAATTAATTAAAAAAAAGGGATAATAGAAGACGTGAGTCGCAATTAGGGAAAAGGAGAGCACTCCTCAAGCAGTTGTTCATGTATAGGAGGTGGAAACCAAAGTAGCCAATGAGGGTAACGTGCATCAGTGGATCTTTTAGTAACTGCTTGTGGAGCCTGTAAAAAAAGCAAGGGAACAACCAAATTCTCCGAAGAATTCAACCAAACTCCCCATCAAGTCAATCAGTTTAATTTCAAGCATTGTCTTTATTTTTCCAAACCACTGTCTATTTATATTTCTTGTAATTACAAGCTCTCTTTTCAATACAAGCAATTAGAATTCCATTTACTTTTTAAGCAATCAAGCTCTCTTTACAATTTCCTCTACTCAAATTTATTTTAATTTCATTACCGGTGAAGCGTATGCTATGGATCCAAAACCTACAACCTAAAATTCATATCAAACACGATATTAATTTTCAGTTGGTGTACTTCACACTCGGCACGCCCGTAATTCATAATTCAAGCTGTCAGCCAGTAGATCGTTGCTCTTTTCCCAAGAAAGAACCAACAGTATCATGACAAAGCATGCACTATTGAAATTGTAAACGAGTAAATTAAGACGATGCTTGAATTAAGAAATGAGCTATGTATATATTGATTATAATGAGAATAATGATATGATGGAGGATGGGAATTATGTATGGAGTGATCGCCCGCTGGATGGACTATAAATTACATGTTGAATATTAATTTTTCTCGATATATGGAACGCTCCATTTTTAGGGGAGATGCTATCGGATTTTCAGTAACATATCCATGAGTAATTAGATTGATTGTATTATCTATAAGGAATTAGATATCATAAGAACTTTTAATTATTATTATTGTTATTCTTAGTATTCAACTTGGCTAAGGATGTGAAGTAACAATATTAAGTTAGCATAAATACATGAATGAGAGAATTATAAATTTGATATAAACTAGTTAATTAAAATAAATAATTAGAGTAACCGTGGTTAAACCATAAATGATTACAAATATTCATCTACTAGAAGTTCTTATTAGGATTTCTTTTCTAAATGTTTTAGATTCAAGGATTTGATTATTGAAAGCTAATAGAGGATTGGGAACATGATTAGTTGTGCTTTAAGCATAAAGAATTTTGAATAATGTTAGATAACTTGATTGCCTAATCATATGCATTCATGCATACATGAATATTATGATTTGATGCATACATGCCTTATAATGTAAATGCTATATATGAACTAAATAGAATGAATGATGATAAATTCATGATGACTTAATATTGCATGAAATATGATATGAATTGTCTTGTGCTTGGATGGTCTTGAGATAAAGTAGAACCATGGTGATAATTTGGCCATGGATACCACCAAACACTGCAGCCAACCAATGCCTTACAAGCATCAGTATTATATATATAGTTATGACGAGATTTGCAAGCTTGGGAGTTTAAAGACTCCAACAGGATGCTAGATCTCATATGAATGGCGTACGGTGTAGCTTGCAAGCATCAGGAGTTTAAGGATCCGTCAGGACGCTAGGCACATCTAATGATGATGTGGGTTCTGCTAACAAAGTCACCCGATGATGTGACTCGAGGCTATATTTGATTATATGTGGATGCTTTACATGCCATTGTATGAATGGATGTGTGACCATAATAGGTTATGAGTATTATGTAGAGATTTTCATATTGTATGACTGTGTGGGGTGAGAGAGTTACCTAGCTCTACTCATTAAGTTGAGACGCTCACCCCTATCTTAATTATTTTTCACAGGTTTAGATTTATCCTTAGTGTCAGTCCTTTTGCAACTAATCGATTAAGGAACTTAAAGTATAATTGAAGTAGACATAGTATTTGAAACTCAATTTACAACTAATTAGTCCTGCAATTAAGATAAATATGTGTATTGAGATTCATGTTAATGAAAGCTAATGCTTGTATTTATGATTTAAATAATTATGTAATGTGTAATATGGGCCTTTGGACTATTAATGTGAGTTATTTACTGAAATGAGATGAGCTTAGTGAGCCCTGATTGAGATGATATGATGATAGTTATAATGGGCCCGAGGCCGATTATGTGAACAAGAAAGCATATATATGATTTTTCAGACATACTAAGGGCCTTAACATCCTTAAATCCAACTAGGTCCTAATCCCGATCTGGCGTAAGGTGATGTGTCATAATATATTATATGAAGAAAAAATGTATTTACTCTTTTTTAAATATTTTTTATCTTTGACTATTATACCAAAAATGTCAATATAACTTTTTTTATAAATTTAAAAATGATAAAGCACTCTACCTCAACAAGTTAAGAGCAATAAATTCACCTTCTTAGTTGATCTAAAAATAATAAAAAAAGACTTCTTGCTTTTGCAAATTGAAATAATCTATTTTACTCAAATTATAAAATTATCTGAAAGGAAACCAAGCGTCATGAATTGCATTAACCATTAGATATCTTTTGCTCAAGATATTAATTTTAACCATTATCCAAAAAAGTATTAAACATAAAAAAGAAATAAAAATTTGTATGACAAATTTAGTAGATGTAATTCTCATATGCATAGTACTCAAAAGGAAATTAAAATTTTTTAAAAAATAATTATAAATACTCTCTCTTTCTCTCAAAATCTAAAACCTAAAAGCTTTCTTTTCTTTTTTCACGGGCGGCCATTGGTGAGCTCTCACCAGTGGTTAGCCCTTTGCCTTTTTGGTTTATTTTTTTGTAAATAATCCTTAAATCTGTATATAAATCTAAGTTATTGTTGCCAAATATTGGAATTTATTATTGTCCATATCTTGAAATTTTATTCTCAGATCTAGTTCTGAGTTATTGTTGTCACCATTATGGGGATTTTATCTAGGCTCTTTTGTTATTTAGATTGTTATGCAAAAAGAAGTGCAAATCTCCTCTCGAATAAAAGGAAGAAATTTGAAAGTAATCAGATTGGACTTGTAGAAAGATCAGAGTCAAACAGTAGCCATGAACAACCACCAAATGGAGCAAGCTATCACTTATGGCACAAATATTATGCTCTTTTAACTCGATTAGATACTTTAAATCAATATCGTGTTTTTTATTCTTTATATAAGTGGTTTATTATTAGATTTCATATAGAAAAAATATAGAAATATATTGATTTGTATATCATATCTGTATAAAATTTTCTTTTAATAAAATTTGTAGTTTGATTCCTTCTCAAAAAAAATTTAGAGGATAATTAATTAAATTGTAAAATAATTCAATGTTACATCAATTTATAGTATAATTACTAATTATTTCAAAACTAACTAGCATCTATATAATAAATATATAAAAACAAAAGCCTAGAAGCTCATGTGCCATAATTTTAGAGTGTTAAAGTGTTTATGTGGCAAAATGTTAATCTATTGAGTTGGAAATAATTTCTATATTTTTAAAATTTATTTTTATTATAATTAATAGACAACTTAATTAATATCATTAATAATATCTTCAGTTTTTTAAATAATTACTAAAATTAATAATATTATCTATATCTATATCTATATATAATTCTGAAGCAAAAAATATTTTCAAAAATGTTAATGTGGCACTCTATTCTTTAAGCATTCCTATTATCCTTTTTTTACAAATTTTTAAGTTTTTTTTTTCCTTTTTTATTATCATTTTTACAATTTGATTGGTCATTCAAATATTTTTTAAATTCAAAAATTAAGATTTTATGATATTAGTTAATACTTTTGAAATTTAATATTATCTATTTAAAACTATTTTTTCTTTTTTTACTATCATTTTTATAATTTGATTGGCCATTAAAATATTTTTTAAATTTAAAACTAAAATATTTTTTAAATTTGAAAGTTAATATTTTTTTTTTGATATTAATCAATACTTTTCAAATTTAATCTTATCTATCTAAAACTATCTAGCTATATATATCCTCCTTGGTTGAGTCTCAATTCTCTATATTTTTTTTTTCTTTCGCAATGGTTATTCTCTGTATTTTTTTTCTTTCACAATAGTTTCTTCTTATTTTTTTGTTATTTCTTTCAATTCACTGGACCATTATACATATTCAATTGTTCATTGACTTTTTTTTTTTTTCATATTTGTAGATAGTTGCTATAACATCCAAATACTCTAAGGCTAGGTATATGATAAAATCTTGAAGAATGGTGACATTGGATTCATGAAGATGATTCCAACCAAGTCCATGCGGATAGCTTTATTCGATTACATAATTTTGAATTTTGAATTGTCATTAATTGGAATACTCATTTATCAATACGATCAATTCATTTTAGTTTTGTGTAGTAATAACTTAGTTTGTATGTCTTTATTTAACTTTGAATTAGATTGTAAAACAATACCCGTGTAATGCGCGGGCCTTCATCTAGTATTTATATATTCTTGATGCAAAAAATAGTTTCAAAAGGCCGGCATGAAACCCTATTCTTTCAGCTTTTCTATTTTTCTTTTTTTTATAAAATTTGAGCTTTTCTTTTTTTCTTTAAGTGAATAATTTTATTTATATCATCTATATTAAATTAAGTAAATTTATTAAAACTTTATCTATATAAATTATCTACTACGAAACAATCTATTCTAAATTTCAAATTTAAGATATTCTCTATAAGATGTAAACCCTATTTATCTCTTTATATTTCTCTTTTTATCGGCTAGCTCTCTCCTTTCTTGAAATAAAAAAAGAGTTGATATAAAAAATAAAACATTAATGTGTTTTTTTCTCATTTTTGCATTTATGCGTTCCTCATTTTTTCTCATTTATGCAGGATGATTTATACTAATATTGATGCGGAACCCCAAGAATAGCGTCTTGACACCTAAAATCAGATTTGATATAGAAATCCTAAATCCCAAATTAGGGATTTCTTCTTGGATGGAATTGCAGATCTTAACCCAATAATCAACTAGAAGTATGAACCAAAGATATCAAGGTGAAAGGAGGAATGCCACAAAGATTAATTATCTTTGATAAGTTCGAAAACAAGTTCAATGAGAAACCAAAGTGAATTCGCCTCTCTTAAAATAAAATATATATACTGAAAGTCCATCAATAATGCTTGAAAGCTAAGTATTTATTTGTAGAAAACCCTAAAACTAATTAAAGCATAAATCCCAATTGAAATATGCCCAATTATACTAATTTAAACATAAGCTAAATATAAGGCCTAATGTCCACATGTTTGAATCATGTGAACCAGCCTTGGATCTTCCTGCAAGCCCATCTCTTTATTTGGCACTTTATCATTAGGCCCAAATATCTTCTTGACCAATCCATCAAATACTTCCTTGACTTTCTTAGTCCTTGCCCTTGTAATAGGTCCACTTAGGAGTAGAATATCCTCTTGTGCAATTAGAGTTTGTGTATTTATATCATTCTCCCTCTCTTCAAAATGATTCGTCCTTGAATTTTCACCTATATCAAAAGAAAAAAGATCAGAAACATTAAATGTTGCACTCACATTGTACTCACCTGGAAGATCCAATTTATAAGCATTATCATTGATCTTTTTCCACAACTTGCTATGGACTATTGCCTTTTGCTTGTAACTTTGATTTCCTCTTAGTAGGAAACCTTTCTTTCCTTTATATTCACCCACACCCAATCTCCTGGCTCGAATGCGACAATTCGTCGCCCCTTATTGGCTTGTGTTGCATATTGTTTGTTTTTATTCTCTATATACTGTCATATTTGTCCATGCATCCTCTTTACCCTTTCAGCATTTTTTTGTCAATCTAGATTAGTAATCTCATTCAAAGGCAAAGGTAACTGTCATGGTCAGCCCACCTTGGTAGGTATTGTCCGCTTTGGGCCACGCAGGCCCGCACGATTTTGTCCCTTGGGCCAGGCTTTTCAACCCACCCCAAAAGGCGCCTACCAGGTTAAGCTACCACCCCTCTTATGTACTGATCGTGAACCTTGTGCATAGCCGATGTGGGATTTGCCTAAGGTGAGTGCACTGCCTCTCTGCAGCCACCGCTCACCCCCCCTTAGGGACTCAGCGCCCACGCTGAGGTTTGCCCCACCACCGGCCAGAGGAACAAGGCTTGGCTCTGATACCAAATGTCATGGCCCCAACCTTGGTAGGTATTGTCCGCTTTGGGCCACGCAGGCCCGCACGGTTTTGTCCCTTGGGCCAGGCTTTTCAACCCACCCCAAAAGGCGCCTGGCAAGTGTGGAGCCCACTCCACCTTGACCAAGTATTGTCCGCTCTGGTGGGCCCATCCTCCCCCTCACGGGTTTGTCCTCTATGGAGTTCTCTCCTCCAAGAGGCGCCTGGCAAGGTGGGCCCACCAGAGCGGACAATACTTGGTCAAGGTGGAGTGGGCTCCACACTTGCCAGGCGCCTTTTGGGGTGGGTTGAAAAGCCTGGCCCAAGGGACAAAACCGTGCGGGCCTGCGTGGCCCAAAGCGGACAATACCTACCAAGGTGGGCTGACCATGACAGTAACAGATCCAATGGGTTGGAGGATTAAAACTAAACAACTTCAAAAGGAGATAAACCTGTAGAAAAATGCACATTTCTATTATACGCTGTTTTCGCCGAAAATCCCCCCAAAGGACCCGAAAACATCCTTTTTATTTTTTATTTTTATTTATTTATTTGTTTATTATTATTATTTTGTTTAAATCCTTGGATTAAAAGACTTTTAGATGATATTGAACCCATCATCCTCGTATCATCATTGGATCAGGCAGGGCATAAAAAACACGCGTCAACAGTTTGCCCCCACACTATATCATTAATTGTGTAAACAATTAATGTTAAAGTGTCCCACTGACGCGCCTTCAGTCTGGTAATCATCTTCAAAGCTCGGTTTGGTCGGCTTTGTTAGCTCCAGTCGGATTGGTAATGATCTCTAAAACTCGGTCTGATTGGTTTTGAAGATACCTCCGAAGCTCGGTCTGATTGGCTCGAAGGATTTTTGATTTGATTTGATTTGATTTGATCATCTGGTCGATCCCCAGTGAAGTCGCCAATTTGTTTTCGCCGAAAATCCCCCCGAAGGACCCGAAAACATCCTTTTTATTTTTTATTTTTATTTATTTATTTGTTTATTATTATTATTTTGTTTAAATCCTTGGATTAAAAGACTTTTAGATGATATTGAACCCATCATCCTCGTATCATCATTGGATCAGGCAGGGCATAAAAAACACGCGTCAACATACGCAAATGCAACTAATAAAATACACTCTTCCCATGATTTTAAATTCTTTTGAATGACAATACACAATAAGGTAGCTAAAGTTCTATTAACTACTTTAGTTTGTCTATCAATTTGTGGATGGCAAGTCGTAGAAAACAAAAGTTTAGTACCCAACTTTCCCCATAAAATTTTCCAAAAAAGTAACTAAGGAACTTAACATCCCTATCACTTATAATTGTTATAGGAATCCCATGCAAACGTACTACATCCCTGAAGAACAAATCGGCTATATTTGTGGTATCATCAGTTTTATGGCAAGGTATGAAATGTGCCATCTTAGAAAATCTATCCACTACCACAAATATTGAATCCATGCCTCTTTTTGACCTAGGAAAACCTAATAAAAAATCCATAAAAATATATATCCAAAGTTCACTAGGTACAAGTAAAGGTGTATACAACCCATGTGGCATGAGTTTAGAGTTAGCCTGTTTACATGCAATGTATATAGAACAAACCCTCTCCATATCCCTACATATATGTGGCCAAAAGAAATGCTCATGAAATATATCTAAAGTCTTATGCATACCAAAATTTCCCATTAATCCCCCATAATGAGATTCACGCACAAGCAACTCCTTAATGAGCAATTAGGCACGCATAGTTTATTCTCTTTAAACAAAAAGCCTTCTTGCCTATAAAACTTATGAAATGCTACCTTTTCACATGCTTCACACACATTAGCAAAATCAGAATCTTTAGCATTCAATTTTTTGATATAGTCAAATCCCATCAATTTAGAGCAAAGTGTAGAAATCAAAATATACCTGCGTGAAAGTGCATCTGCCACCACATTTTCCTTATATTGCTTGTACTGAATAACATAAGAGAATGCCTCGATATACTCAACCCATTTGGTATGGCGATAGTTTAGCTTCCCTTGCCTCTTCAAATGCTTTAAAGATTCATGATCCGAATGAATCACATATTCTTTAGGCCATAAATAATGTTGCCATGTCTCAAAAGCTCTCACTAAAGCATAAAACTCTTTATCATATGTGGAGTAATTCAATACTGCCCCATTAAACTTTTCGCTGAAAAACGCAATTGGCCTTTTTTTTTCTTGCATTAAAATGCCTACAATACCCACTCCAAAAGCATCACATTCAATTTCAAAGGTCTTATCAAAATCAAGTAACAGCAATAAAGGAGCAGAACTCAATTTATCTTTTAACGAATTAAAAGAAATCTCTTGATCATTACCCCATTAAAGTCCACATCTTTCTTGATCACCTCAGTTAAAGGTGCAACAATTGTGCTGAATCCTTTCACAAATCGCTTATAAAAACTAATCAATTCATGAAAACTTCTCACCTCAGTTATACTCTTAAACGTTGGCCAATCCTTGATTGTCTTCACCTTTTCCTCATCTACTTCAATGCCCCTTGCACTCACAACATAACCTAAAAGGATAATTCTTTCCATGCAAAAACTACATTTTTTTAAATTAGCATATAATTTTTCTTTCCTAAGCACATCAAACACACATTGCAAATGATGCATATGCTCATCTAAGCCCTTACTATATATTAAAATATCATCAAAGTAGACTACAATAAACCTGCCAATAAATGCATGAAAAACATGATTCATCAATCTCATAAAGGTAGTAGGTGCATTTGTCAAAACAAAAGGCATTACCATCCATTCATACAATCCATATTTGGTTTTGAATGTTGTTTTCCATTCATCATCGAGCTCCATTCTAATTTGGTGGCATCCACTTTTTAAATCAATCTTAGAAAATATGCAAGATCCATGCAATTCATTTAACATATCATCTAATCTAAGGATAGGATGATGATACTTTACAGTGATTTTATTAACTGCTCTACAATCTATGCACATCCTCCATGAACCATCTTTCTTTGGCACTAACAGTACTGGTACTGTGCATGGACTCATGCTCTCCCTCACACGTCCCTTTGCCAATAGCTCCTCAACTTGCCTTTGAAGTTCCTTTGTCTCCTTAGGATTACTCCTATATGCTAGTATGTTAGAAAAGGAAGCTCCAGGTATAAAGTCAATTTGATGCTCTATCCCTTTAATAGGTGGCAAACCCTTTGGTACCTATTCGGGAAAGACATCCTCATATTCCTGCAATAAACAAATAGCAACACTAGGCAAAGTAGAGGTAAGTGCATTAGTATTCAAATAAGTGTCCATGCACATGAGTACAATTAATGGCTTTGTGCATAAAAAACGCTCTTACACTCTCTTTCTTTTGCATACAAGCTCACTTTCTTTTCTTTTGCTATTTTTCTCTCCTCTTTCTCACTTTTTTTTGTCTTCTTTTTTCTCATTCTCTCCTTTTTTGATGCTCTCATCATCTATCTCTTTCTTTTCATCATAGGCTTTTTTTAGCCTCAAATGATCATCATACACTTCTTTGGGTATTAAGGGTACAAGAGTAATAGGCCTACCATGCATCATAAAAGAATATCTATTCGTGTAACCATCATGCTTCACACGCTTGTCATATTGCCATGGCCTACCAAGTAAAATGTGACTAGCTTGCATTGGTACAACATCACATAACACCTCATCAGAATATTTACTAATAGAAAATGAAATTAGCACTTGTTTATACACCCTAATCTCCCCACATTCATTCAACCACTGAAGTTTATATGGTCTAGGATGTTTAATGCATGACAAATTCAACTTCTCAATCAAAATACTGCTAACTGCATTAGTGTAACTTCCCCATCAATTATCATACTACACACCTTACTATTAATATGGCATCTAGTGTGAAAAATGTTCTCACGTTGCTCATCAATAATCTCATCATCCATATGTAAGCTCAAAACACATCTAGTAATGTATACATCCCCTTTCACAGCATATACTTCATCACTAGCATCTTCTAAAGGAGGCATATCATCACTATCACTATCATCATGATCATTCTCAATTGTCCCATCATCTTTCATAATCATAGCTCTTTTGTTTGGACATTGAAATGCAATATGTCCAATTCCCAAACATCTAAAGCATTTAGTATTTCTATACTTATTATCTTGGGAAGAAGTATTACCTTTTTCATGGCTGCCCGTTTTCTTTTTGCCTTTGTCCATCTCATCCTTGGACCTTTGAACAACCCTGTTATCCTTATTTTTACTCCTACTTGGTTTCTAAGAGGAGTTAGAGTTCAAGCTGCTTTAAGCATACTTGCTTGCATCCTTTTGCTTGAGCTGCTTCTCTACCTTCATTGCCATGTGAACCATATCTTCTAATTCCACATAATATTGTAAGTCCACTACATTAGCAATGTCTTGGTTCAACCCACACAAAAATCTGGCCAATGTTGCTTCTCAGTCTTCTTCCACATTTGCTTTGATCATGGCAATTTCTCTCCTTGTGGTAATCTTCCACACGTCTAGAACCCTGAGTGAGGCTTTGTAGGCGATGATACGAGTCCCTATAGTAATGACTTGGGATAAATCTCTTTCTCATTACAGCTTTCATGTCATTCCATGTCTCAATAGGCCTTTCTCTATTCCTACACCTGCTAATGATCAGTTCATCCCACCATACTAGTTCATAATCAGTAAATTCAAAAGTTGCCAACTTTACGTTCTTCTCTTCAGAGTAGTTATGGCATTCAAAAATTTGCTCTACTTTCCTTTCTCACTCAAGATAAATATTAAGATCATTTTTACCTTAAAAAGAAGGAATCTTCATTTTGATGCTTCCAAGGTTCTTATCCATAGTGTCTTGACCTCTTTGCTCTCTTCTCAGCCTTTGATCATATCTAGGTGCAAATCTGCCCCCTCCATCTTGCTCATCCTCACCGTCATCTTCCTCCTCAAATTCATCCCTATAGTTTTTAGGAGTATGTGGTCTTCTATTTTGATGTCTTATATTAGGAACATGCTTAGGACGCCCCCTTTGCAACTCTTCAATATGTGTATCTTGCCTCTCCATCCTATCTCGGAATTTTCCAAACACCACTTCCATTCTTTCAAATTGTCTTTGCATAACTCGCAACGTAGATGATATATCTTGTTGTTGCTTCGGATTCTCGTGGTCACTCTTGTTGGAATTCTCACTCTTCTTAGACATGATTTTAAACTTGAAAGAAACATATGTTAGAGATAATTCTCACACGCTCCCTTACGTGTTTACACTTAATTGATGTCACACACTCGTGTTTCATACAATTCAGGCTTTTTTTCCCTCTTTTATGCTCACTACTCTTGCCTTTTACCACTCTAAGAATTCTCTTTTGGCTCTTTAAGGAACTAAACTTCAAACTAATCAATAGATAATTAAATTATAGCATCTCAAAGAAGGAGAATAAAGACTCGAAGATAGAGACTTTTAAACAATCAATAGAAACAAAGAAGGAAATTGAAGAACACAATTGAAAAAATCTTGCTCAAATTTTTTTCTTTTTGCGTGCAAATTTCAATAATCAAGCAATTCTATTTTTTATTAATTTTTTTCTTTTTTTTAACTTGAATTCAAAAATGAAATATAAGCTCAAATTGAATCAGGAAGCAAGAGAACTTCAGATTACAACTTTGTATGATGAAATCGCAAACAATAAATTTTTTTTCTTTTTCTTTTTCTTAACTAGATTGGAGCAATATTTCTTTTTTTTAGCAATAGTTGCGAACAGAAATAAACAGAAGCAAACGGAATCAAAAGAAAGCAAACGGAAATAAACGATAGCAAAACGAAAGTAAATGGAAGCAAAACGAAAGCAAATGGAAAAAAAAAAAAAAGAAAGCAAAACAAAGAGAGATAGAGCCTGATTTGAGCAAAGCTCTAATACCAAATGATGCGGAAACCAAGAATAGCGGCTTGACACCCCAAATAAGATTTGATATAAAAACCCTAAATCCCAAATTAGGAACCCTAATTCTCGAATTAGGGATTTCTTCTTAGATGGAATTGCGAGTCTTGACCCAATATTCAACTAAAAGTATGAACCAAAGATATCAAGGCGAAAGAATGAAAACCATAAAAATTAATTATCTTTAATAAGTTCAAAAACAAGTTTAATGAAAAACCAAAGAGAATTCCCCTCTCTTAAAATAAAACGTATATACTATTTTGTAATTTATGAGCCCCTTGCTGGGTAAGGATGCGTGATTTTTCCATAGAAGGAAAGAATCAAAGCAGAACGGGTTTGGTTGATTTTATTTATTGAAAGCGATTTTCTTCTTATTAGACTTGTTTTATTAATCCTCATAAATGACAATCCTTTTGAAAAGGGATTAGTAAAAGTACCTCTTACATTGGTAAGATTTTTAGTTTTAAGAGACGCCACCCTTTTAAAGAAAAATTTCGAATTAGTCGATTCTTTGGAATTGACTAACTCGGTTTTAAACCAAAAATAGGGTTCAGGAGTTAGATACGATATGGAAAGGTGTTAGGCACCCATATCACCCGGTTAAACCAGCCCCTCATTGTCCATTAATTCACAATGATTTAATAATAAAATTAACTAAGATTGAGATGTAAAATACTTTTTAATGCAATTTTTTGAAAACATGTCAATTAAGCATTTTGTTGTAAAGCATTAAATAAACATACAAAAGAAAGGGGGTAGGAGAAAAGAATTACAATCCATCTCATATTAATATAATCTACCCTCATCCCTTTGAAATTTCTCTACCAAACTAATTATTACATTAAAGCAATATTAGGTATCCATTTAGGACCCTTTACATTAAGCCAATATACAATATAAAACCATAGCAATAAAAAAGGCATCCATACAATATAAATCCAAACATAAAACACATTCACTGAATCACAACTCCATACACAGAATCATAAACATTCATTCATCTAACAAATGATTAAATGATGGATGTTTATGTTCAAGAGTTAATAAATAATGGGTTAGTGCAACAGTAATCATAATATAATAAATTAAAGGGCTTAAATTTAAAGGACAGAATATTAAAAGTGCTTGAAAGTAAAGAACATTAATTTAAAAAAGGCAATAATTAAATATTAGAGCAAGATTAGAGTTCAAGGCCTTGATGTTCATCATTCACGCCCATTACTACTCAAAATCTTGTTTATTGATGTTTGTTAAACCATTTGTGGACAAAAATGCATCCCAAATCTAAGGTTGGAGCTTTGCCACTAGATATCCGAATCGAGACGATTTTATTAATTATTAATGTTCTGGACCTTTCAAATGAAGTGTCTGGCGCCACAGGTAAAGTGGCGCTAGGCCCTTCCCTAATCAGGAAGGTTCCAGATTGGAACAGAGTCAACAAGGGCAGATCTGTGGTGAAGTGGCGCGAGCCGCTTGCTTATGGCGCATGCCACTACGGCTATCAGCATGCCACTTCGGCATAGAAAGCCTCTTTTGATTGATCCCGGGTTTTCCTCTCAACCAGACTCAAAAATGGTGATTAAACACTAAAAGAAAAAGGAAAAGAGATGAGGAAATGGATTAAAGACCCTCATAAACTACTTTTTAAAAGATTTTCCAAGATTTTTTATGAGAATGGATGAAGAAACCCAAAAGTTGATTTTTTTGATCCAATAATCTGAGTCTGAGATTAGATCTACGTGTTTTTGGGATTTTCAATGAATCCTTAAGATTTTTGATGATTGGAAATGAATGAATCACAACTTAAACCAAAGAGAAACACAAGTTTAGCTTTGATTTTGAGTTGAATTTTCCAAAAATCCTCCCTTTACACAATTCCCTATGCCTTATTTATAGGCAAATGGGAATGTGTAGCCCTATTTTAGGGCTTACGTGGCAAAAATGCCATTGGTGGGCCCCAAAATAGGGTCGGGCCCACTTTTATCAAATCGGACTGGATGGTACACAAAACGAGACAGTGCACCGAAAAGTATGCTGAGAGAGTCCGATGTGCTTCTTGGGCCCGGTTTCGATGCGAAACGCCTTGTAACCCGAAAAAGTAAAAATGGTTAAACACATGTATTACCTCAACCATGGACCATTAATTCGAAAATCCAGATGATCGGGGATCCCAATCCAAACTTATGTGAAAAGTGGTTTATCATCATTGAGCCTTTAGGGGCAAATTTAAGCGTCTACATCAGGCTGGAATAGTAGCACGTGAATTCAATGTGCAGAGAGAATGTGAATGCTTCATTCTAATTCAACGTTGCACAAACGATAGCATTTTGCCAAAAATAATTAGAAAAATGCAGCTCCCTTTCCATCTCCTTGTTGTGTTGCTACCGAATCAGAAAATAAAAAGAACAGCAGTCGGAGAAGCTGCTAGGGACGAGGAGAAGGTCTAATCGGCCATTCCTTAGCTGGTCTTGCCGAAAAACATAAGAAAATGGAAGGATGGTGGCTATCTCGATCAAAATCGCAGCTCAACACCTCCCCCATTATTGCACTACACAGGTCAAAAGTGGAGATAGGAGAGAATGGCAGAGAGGCGATGGCAGTAGAATTGGGTTGATCGAAAAGTGGAGAGGGAGGAGTTGGTGTTGGCCAGACACAAGCAAATGATCGAAAAAAAAAATAAAAATGGAGGAGGAGGGTTGTGCATGTCGGGAAGAAGGGAGAAGATAGGTTTAAGCTCGGGCTAGTTTGGGTTGATGAAGGTCCAATTTGGCCCAAATCATGGATTTTTACTTGGTTTTTTAATTGGTTTGGGGATTTCTAATGGGTTTAATTGGTTTAACAAATATAAATGCCACATGGAATAAGTATGCAAACGTGTTTGAAAAAAAAATGCCACGTAAAAGCCATTGTATTTCACACTCAATTCTGTAACTGAATAAGGGTTTAAAAGATACAAAAAATAACAAGTTAAGGGGCCTAGTAGGTCCCCTGCAAAGTTGATGTTGACAAATGGTTAAAATGAAAAAATTCAAGGGGGATTTTATGCATTCGCCCATTTAGAAACCTTACAAACATTTTAGGACATCCTCAAAATAACAGGGGTCAAGGTCGGCCAGTGAGACGATGGGGGATAAGCTTCATCGTCGAGAGGGAAACAGCCCGGATCACCAGCTAAGGCCCCTAAATGACCGCTTAGATCCACAAATAAGATCCAATTATCTCAGATCGGATTATATTTATTTGATACACTGTTGTCAATATGAGTGTGAATATACTGAAAAAAAAATCGATTTTTTCGTTATGTTAGCAGTCTATAGGTATGAATAGAGTATGAATAAAAGAAGAAAAGGGGGGGATAGTAGAGAAAAGGTTATACAAAGCTATATATGTATACGAATTACCCGCACCCTTTATTTCATTATTGACCATGTCTCCCGAGCTCAGTACATATGGCCCAAGACGTTCTTCCACATCTTGACTTAGGTACCGACTGGCAGGAACTCTCTCAATATCGACTTTCTGCTTCTGCTTATGCTAATGGTCTGGTAAAAGCTCTTCTTCCTTCGATCTACTTCTCTCGGTATATCTCGGTGGTATATATATATATATTCTAAGAAATAACAAGCAAACAAAATGGGAAGAATGAAGCATTTTTTTTTTTAGAAAATAATTTCTTATTTTGTATTTTTTATTTTTATTTTAATACAAAAAGCTATATATTAAATTGAATAACGCGAAGGGAGCGGAGAAAATGAGAGACATCTCGTAGTTTCTTGAACCTGTGGCCATTAGGTTAAAAGCCCACCCAAGCTAAGTAAATTTAGCTTAGATTGTATTGGGTTTTCATTTTTTGTTTTAATATTTTAAACATTTTTTTCTAGTAAGGAAAAAAGATTCAAGTTTTTTTTTTTTTTTTTTTTGTTTCGAAAGAAGGAGAAAGATTCAAGTTAAATATGCATTTATTACTAAATTAAATATAATAATTTCGTTAATATAGTTTTGTTTTATACATTTATTTTAATAAAGATATAAAAAAATTATGTAGCATAGCATAACTATAATATATTAGGATTTCATTAAAAACTTCAAATCAATACAAATAATGCAAGAAAGACATGACTCTCTCCTGAAGATCAGACATAAAACAAAATAATTATTACTAAACTAATTATTGTTCGCTGATCTAATAAGAAATCTTAATGAAAATTGGAAGATGAACTTGAAAAAAAGTAATAGATCGTCAAAGTGACTGGCTAGATAAGCTCCTTGAATCTTCTATACATGGTCTAATATCCATGAACTAATTATTTATGACGAACCCAAAGGATTTGAACTACTAAATCAATAGAGTAAAATGCCACACTACCAGGCTCAAAAAAAACAAAGATCATCATGAATTGCACACTTGTCCAAATAAAACAAAACAAATGCAAAAAAAACAAAACAAGTACTCCACATAAAATGGAGAGATCACAAACTCCATACAAAATGGAGATAAACTATGAAAAATAGCAGAAACATAAATAATATAGATCAATGCCAAATAGACATAGATCTGTAACTTATCTAACCAAAAACACAAAGTTTGATAAAATAAAAAATAATAGGGAGGGGTTGCACAAAAGACAAGAATCAACCCCTTCCTATATTTACATAGTTAGTTTTTGTGTTTCAATGGAGAAAAGGAAAGAATTCTAATGAAGAAGGTAGCGAGAGCATCACATAAATATATTTAGTATTTATCATTTATTTTTATGAAATTACTGTTTCAAGGATATTTTAGGAAAGAAAGTTAAATGAATTTTCAATTATAAATTTATTTTATACATGATTATGTGAAATTCAATTGAATTACATATTTTAAATTAATCTACACTTTTATATTATATATAAAAGTGGGAATGAGGGGGAAATAATGAGATTTTTTATATTATTCTTGTAAATTTAAGATACTTTAAAATAACTTTAGTTATAACAATTAAAACATTTTAACACAAAAAATATATATAAATCTATATAATTTGATTGGATGTTTTTTTAACTTTTTTTAATAGATAAATGCATATAGATAATTAAGCATTTGAAAATTTTAAATTTTACTATTATTATCTTATTATGTCTAATTATTTTTTATTTCATTATATTATTATATATATTATTAATAATAATATTAATAATTTATTATTATAATTTTTATTTACTATAATTGTAATTTATCTTCAATATTATTATTTTAAATGAATATGTGTAAATACAAGGCATTTGAAAATTTTTACTTTTTTTAAAATTTATTTTAAATAAATATATCCTGATAATTAAGATTTTGATTTAAAAAGAATATAGTTAAATTTCTTTAATTACCAATTCACCCTAATTTGGTTGGCGAAAAATAGGATAAAAATATTATTTTTAAACGTCTCAAATTTGATTAATTATATTGATAGCTAATTTAATTTAAATCATATTCTTTCTATTAAGGAATATAATTTTATTAATAAATTTTTAAAATGATTTCATGATTTTGATTGATTAAAAAAATAAAAATAAGAATAATTATTATTTATAAATATTTAATTTTATTTATTAGGTTAGTTTCTTATTCTGTTGCTAAAGTATATTCATTACTAAAAGAAATTATAATAAAAGTTATTAACAAACTATGTAAGTTAATTATAAAACATAAAATAAAAGTTATATGATGATTTTTATAAATTAATTTTGTACTTAAATAAAAAATAAAAGGAATTAGCATATAATAAAAATTATATGAATTAGTATATTGAAGAGAATATAAATGACATATTTCATATTTAAATTACCATTTTAAAAGGAGAAACAAGTATATTAATTTTTTTTAATGAGATATTAAAGTGCAACACATATAATTATAAAAAATATTTTAATGTATATATAAAAATCACTGTATTTATTGGAATCTAAATAAAAATTTATATTTTAATTATATAAATAAAAAGCTAAATGAATATAAAAAATGAGCATATAATCAAATATAATCAACGTGTATCGCACGTCATAAAAATAATTAGTCATATTAAATATGAGAATTCATTAACAAATGAATCGAATGAGAATTTATTTATAAATAAATTTTATATTTTTGAATTCATTTATATCAAACTAAGTGTAAAAATAAATAATTAAATATTATATGAAAAATTAAAAGGAAAGGAGTTAGACAGTTGATCACCTGATGACGTCCGCTCCTATTCTATCCAAAACCATCTTCCCCACAAAATTTAAGGAAACCAAAAAAAAAAAAAAAAACAAAAAGACAAAAGAGAAAAAAAACCAAAAACACCATTAACATGTTCTTTTTTTTCTTTCTTATTTTCAATTTGAAGTTTTATCTAAAAACCTCAGCTAATTCGATTCAGGAAATGATGAGCATTGTATGTGGCCACGGCCACCATTGCAATTGGAGAGTGAGAGTTGGAGTTCAAAACCCTATTTGCAAATCAAGATTTAATCAGTTTCCTCAACTTCCATATTTTCGTTTTGGAGGGTTTATTCTCTATAATTATACCCGCAAATATACGCCTGTCATATGCTGCAGTTCGGTGGATGATTTGGATGGCAATGATTCAGAAGAAGAAGATGATGAAGTTAGCGACAACAAAGATAAAGCCGAAGCTGCTGGGGTATGTCCAATTTTTGTTATTAGTTTGAACTTTTAATAACAAGAAATGATTTATTATGCTAAATTATGATTCTCCAGATTGATAGCGAAATGCTGAGAAAGAATCTTGAAAGAATTGTTGGTGCAGATGATTCCAACTTTAGTGGAATAGACCTTGCAACTCTTATTAGGAACAAGTATGGCAGGTCTTATGATGTTCAACTAATAAAGAAGGTACGCCTTCTTTGCTCAAAGTCCATGTATTAATTGAAAGCATGCTGTTGTTTCTCTTCTCTTTGATTTTTCATGTGAAATATTAGTTGCAGTGGGCAGTACAGTACAGAATTACAAGTTTTAGGAATTGTTTACTGTCTCCGGACTCCAAATTATGCAATTTTCCAGACTTTTTATTTTTATTAGTTCTTATCATTTAGCAACCTGACTTAGTTTCTATTGCCATCTCAAAATTTTCCTTTTTCCTCCTGATTTTCTTTGATTACCATCAATTTTGATACACTTTGATTAGTATAGTAGATACATTTCCTTATGAGACTAAATCAACTTATGAACCAAGCTTTGTTGGCATCTTTTGCTATGTACATGTTGTTATGAAAGCTAAACAACAGAGACATAGACTGGTCAAAGTTCTATTTGTGTAAATAGGGCTAAACATTATCTAGTGCTAAAGTAATGACAAACTAAGAGATGGAAGGATGCCTGACACGTGCGCGCACACAAACACACGTATACATACGTTCTGCTATGATTAGTTCATGTTGACTTCCCCCTTCTCGTGGAAGGTTCATGCCTTCATGGTGTTCATTGCTGATGCTTTGTAGGACTTTGGTTGACAATATTTAGCTTCTCTATTTCTCATGCCACCCTTCAACCCAAAAAGATAAATAAAATAAAAAAATTGTTTTAGTAGAGAAAAGCAATGTTATAAATACCATTTGTTTGAATCAGCAGTATGCTGATTCATTTTTATTTTTCAAAACTTGGCTTCAGCAAAAAAAAAAAAAAAGTTAGACTTGAGTCCATGCATTAAGGTGTTTTCCAAGGCAACTCTCTACTCAATTGTCTTATTTGTTTTTTTCTTACTGACAAGTAATCTTGTTTCAGCAGTCTTGATCTATTAGTTGGTACATCTTTAGACTTTTAAAGGACATGGTCTCCTAAATGAAATGCACAACTTAATCAAAATTTGTTTAAAACTAAAATTTTAAAATTGTCCAAATGACCAAAAAAAAAAAAAAGGAAAAAAAAAAAAAATCTTTGTATGCATTGTCAAGTTTAGCCTGAGTTGAGATGTTGGTAATAAATTTAGCTAGTTGACTACTTACCAAAAAAATAATAATAAATAAATAAAAGGAAAGAAATCACGTATGTGGATTATAGCTTACTTTCAGATTCAACAATTTGATTCCCAGAAGCTTTACTCTTGCTTTTGATCATTTTCCGCACTAAGTTTCACAATCTTTTGAAACTCTATAATATTATATTTCTTTATTTGGCTCATCCATGCTGAAAAATTTTGTTGATAGCAACTTTATTATTAACTTACCCAAAGTCATAGTCTGCCTCCATGCCCAAATTTTTAATAACCAAAATTTCACTACATTTTGAAGTTCCATAAACTTGATTTTTGTCCCATCTTGTTTGCACCCAAGTTTTATCAAGCCATATTTGTTGCAATGTAGACAACTTCACCAAAAGTCTTAAGACATTGTTTCTTATAACATGGCTCCAAGTTGCCATAAGTGTTATTTTCAAGTGGTAAAAGTCAATGCTCATGTTTGTCTTCATCCGTCACCAACTTGTAACGAAGTTTGGGATTTGCTACTGTTGAAATCCTTATAATCAATATTGATTTACTTTCCTAGTTAGCTAGACTTTCTTAGTTAATTATTTTCCTATTTTAGAGAGATTCTTGTATATAAATTACCTAGTGTAGGGATTGTAATTAACACAATAGAAAGAAATACAACATATTCTTTCCTTTAATTTCTTAATGGTATCAGAGCCATTGCCGTGAATTTTTCGGCAACGGTTTTGATTTGAGAGTGGTCTGAGATATACACAGCACCGCCGGGATTGGGAGTTGGTCATCACCGCCCACCTCAGAAGGAAGAGCGACCGCGGATCGGCCCTCCGTCCAAACCGTGTCGCCACCCAACCATGCGCGTGTGTACACACGCCTCCAGAAGTTTCTGACCATTCTTCACGCGCCGGTGCGTGCGACTATTTCCAGCGAGCTCCGTCGACTTTTCTTGTTCCGGCGGCCTCGACTAGGTGTGGCGACTTTGACTTATTGGTTCTTCAGCACCAGTTTTGCCTTTTGGAATTATTTTCCCTTTTTTGGCTTATTTCTACCATTGCCGCTCGAGTTTTTTTTTCTAGTCTGACATTATGGGTGACAGAAAGAAGGTAGATATGGGTTTTCACTCAGAGAGCCCCTCACTTCAGATTAATCCGATGAAGTTAGATGGAACAAACTACCTGGCTTGGTCTCGGTCTTGTTTATTATTTATTGAAGCTAGAGGTTTGTAGGGATACCTTGATGGTGGAGCGACTAAACTAGTTTCGACAGATTCGGGCTTTAACAAGTGGAAATCTTAGAATTCTCTTATTATGTCTCGGTTAATAAATTCCATGTGCAGCCAACTATTTCCTGAGGATATTTGCTTCTTGATACAACTAAGAAGATATGGAATGCCGTTTCACATATGTATTCACAAACTGTAAACTATGCTCAGAGATATGAATTGCGACAGAAAGTTCATGAGACAAAGCAGGGTGATCTAACTATCGCTCAATATTTTGCAGAACTTAGTGGGTTCTGGCAGGAACTGGACTATTACCAGGATTTTAGAGCAAAATGTCCTGATGATGCAACTCAAGTTCAGAAGTTGATTGAAGTAGCGTGTGTATGATTTTCTGGCGAGCCTAAATAACGAGTATGATTAGATTCGTGTTCAAGTTCTTGGATGAAACCCTTTTCCATCCTTGCGACAAGCATAGTCCTTTATACAACAAGAGGAGTCTAGGAGGAGTGCCATGGCTCACGGGTCTATGATCAATAAAGCAGGGTTGATTGCTGATTTTGCAAGAGCGCAAATGCAGGCTGCAAAGAGTGGATCTTCGGATAGTGATCAGTTAGTTTATGACTATTGTGGTAAGAACAGGCACACTAAGGAGTTCTGCTGGAAATTACATGGACGCCCAACTAAAGGGCGTGGAGAGAAACGTGTCAGTTCTTCTAGACTACAGGCGCACATATTTGATGGTGGGGCTTTATTTGAGGAACCATTTACTGCTGGTAGCTTTTCTGATAAGGAAATTCAGTCCCTGAAACGATTGTTGTCGCAGCTTGAATCTTCCTCAAGTTAGACTGCAACTTCTAATTTTGTCAATTCAACTTCTTACTTTCCTTGCTAAAATTGCAAAATCCTATTGGGTTATAGATTCAGGAGCAAACAAACATACAACAGGCTTTATAAAACATTTCCTTACATATACTAAATATCGAGGCACCGACAAAATCCGAATTGCGGATGGCTCTTTAGTACCTATTGCTGGCACATGTTCTATTGATTGTACTCTCAATATTAATTTCTCCTTTGTTCTTCATGTTCCTAGATTTCCTATTAATCTCTTATTTGTTAGCCTAATCACAAAAACACTTAACTGCAAAGTAACCTTTTATCCTATTCATTGTATATTTCAGGAGATGAACACAGGGAGAACGATTGGCAGTGGTAGCTTGCGCGATGGACTGGATCTGTTGGATGATGTGTGTCGTTTTTTAAATTCGGGTACCAGTCAAGCTTTGTTAGGAACTTCTAGAAATCCTTCCCATGAGGTTATTCAATGGCATAAGAGATTAGGACATCCTTCTTTTTCTGTTTTAGGACGTTTATTTCCCACTTTGTCTACTAAGTGTGATTTTGATTTATTAGTATGTGATGTTTGTGAACTTGCCAAACACACTAGGCATTCTTATTCTTCAATTAATAAGAAAAGTTTGGTACCTTTTGCTACTATTTATTCTGATGTATGGGTTCCTACTAAAACTGTTCTCTTTCTGGTTATAGATGGTTTGTGACCTTTATTGATTGTTGCACTAGATTGACTTGGGTTTATTTGATGAAAGGAAAAAATGAAGTTTTTTCGGGTTTTCAGAAAAAAATGAAGTTTTTTCGGGTTTTCAGAACTTCCATAAGATGATTTTTGCTCAGTTTGATGCGCATATTAAAATCCTAAGAACTGATAATGGTACTAAATACATGAATGCAAATTTTCGTACCTATTTAGATTCTAATGGTATCATACATCAAACTAGTTGTGTCAATACTAGTGCTCAAAATGGAGTAGCTTAAAGAAAAAACAGGCATTTACTAGAAGTAGCTCAGTCTCTTATGTTTACAATGAATCTTCCTAAACCATATTAGGGGATGCTATTTTTACTGCTGCTTACCTTATTATTCGTATGCCTCTTCGTACTTTAAACTTAAAAACTCCATTAGAGGTTCTTCAAGGAAAAAACTCTTATATTGTACCTCCTAAAGTTTTTTGTTGTGTTTGTTTTGTTCATCAGAACGATCTAGGCAAATTAGATCCTCGAGCTTTGAAGTGTGTGTTTGTTGGCTACTCTAATACTCAAAAGGGGTACAAATGTTATTATCCTCCTTCGAGAAAATACTTTGTGAGTATGGATGTTACCTTTAGAGAATTTGAATATTATTTTCCTTCCCAGTCACCTCTTCAAGGGGAGAAATGTCAGTGGAAGAGGTGATAGATAATTCTATGGACATTCCCTTGCTGGGGGAGATTCCTATAAGCATAGATAACAAGGGAGACCAACCAATAGAAACTTGGGAAGATTGGATAGACCTGATTTGAAAACATACACACGGCAGGATAATACAGATACAACCATAGAGCATGAAATCTCTGCTCAACCGTCCTCTCCAAATTCAGGTCCTGAAAATACAGAAGAACAAGAACCTGGTGAGTCTTCTTTGATTCCTGTTGATTCTGTTCCTAATCCTGATTCTAATCCCTCTTATACTGATCTTGATCTTCCTATTGTCCTCCTCCTATAGAGCCTTTGTTTTGTCTGTTTCTTTTATTTCTATACCGCAGGATTGGCAAGAGGCATTGCAAGACTCAAAATGGAAGGTGTTAAGGATTAGTTGTAAATAGAACTCTGTTAGGAGTTAGATTCGTAATAGGTTTATAGTATCTTGTATGTGTATATATATGTGTCCCTATTGATGAATCAAAAAAGCAAGAAAATATTTTTCCACATTAAATTTACATGGTATCAGAGCCTGTGGCTCTTTAAACTTGACTTTTCCCGTTTGTGTTGAAAATTTCCGGTGGCTGTCAGTGTTTCCAGTGGCTGTCAGTGTTGGTGACCATTCTAGGGTCAATGTTTTGTCTCACCGCCTACTCCAAGAGCTGCTCCAACTGCCGACTGGCGTTCCCTCAAAATCCAGTCACCGGATTCCCTGCGCGTGGGCCTCACGCGCCGATTTAGTTTTCTGCTACAGCACCGGCGGCGCGTCCGGCTGTTTTCGGTGATCGGAAATTGCTTTCTAGCTTCGATTCTAGGTCCCGCAATTTACTCAAGTGGTTGTTTTCCGATCTGTCGAAGTTTTGGTAGGAGCGTTCTCAGTTTTGTCAATTTGGCGTTTCAGGTTACCTCTTGTTCCTGTTTGCGTTGAAAGGCTATTTTTTTTGTCTCTTTCTGTGTTGCTGATAGGGTGTTTAGTTTTTATTAATAATGGATCCTAAACGCAAGTGTACTCATCTTATTTCTTCTTTTGTCAGTTATGATCATCTTTCTTCTTCATCTCGTTGTTTTGTAAGTAACGTAGACTCTGTCTCTACCCCTAAAACTGTTGTCCAAGCTTTGTCCCATTCTGGTTGGTGTGTAGTAATGAAAGAGCAGATGGCTGCTTTAGATACTAATGGTACTTGGGATCTTGTGCCTCTCCTGGCAGGTAAGAAAACTATTGGTTGTAAGTGGGTTTTCACCATGTAAGTGAATCCTGATGGGTCTGTTGCTCGTCTCAAGGCTCGATTAGTTGCTAAGGGTTATTCTCCGATTTATGGCCTTGATTATTTTGATACTTTTTCTCCTGTCACCAAATTGTCTTCTGTTCGTTTATATATTTCTTTAGCAGCTACTTTTGACTTGCCTTTACATCAGCTAGATGTTAAGAATGCCTTTCGTCATGGGGATCTTCAGGAGGAAGTTTACATGGAGCAACCACCAAGCTTTGTTGCTCAGGGGGAGTCGGGAAAAGTGTGTAAACTTCGAAAATCTCTTTATGGCCTAAAACAAAGTCCTCGAGCTTGGTTTCGTAAATTTTGCAATGTGGTACATCAATTTGGCATGCAGAAGAGTACTTCTGATCATTCTGTATTTTTCAGAAGTACTGAGACTGGTTTGATTCTACTTGTGGTTTATGTTGATGACATTGTTACCACAGGGAGTGATTCAACCGGCATTACATCACTCAAGTCATTTCTCCAGACTCGATTCGAGACAAAAGACTTAGGATTGTTGAAGTATTTTTTGGGTATTGAAGTGTCTAGGTGTAAGAGAGGTATATTCTTATATCAAAGGAAGTATGTCCTTGACTTACTGAAGGAAACTAGAAAGTTGGGGGCCAAGCCATGTAGTGCTCCAATGACTCCTAATTTGCTATTTGATGATCCTGAGATGTATAAAAGGTTAGTGGGCAAACTGAATTATCTTACAGTAACATGTCCAGATATTTCTTACTCTGTAAGCGTCTTAAGCCAGTTTATGTATTCTCCTACTGTTATCCATTGGGAAGCTTTAGGACAGTTTTTTGCTACTTGAAAGGTAATCTAGGTCGTGGCCTCCTTTACCGTAATCATGGGCATTTGGACATTGAGTGTTTTTCAGATGCGGATTGGGCAGGTTCGAAGGTTGATAGAAGATCAACTTCAGGATATTGTGTCTTTGTGGGTGGAAACTTGATATTGTGGAGGAGCAAGAAACAAAATGTAGTCTCACGATCGAGTGCTGAATCATAATATCGAGCTATGGCACAATCTGCTTGTGAATTAATTTGGATTCGTCAATTGTTAGAGGAAGTTGGCTTCAAGTCATCCTCACCTGCAAAGTTATGGTGTGATAATCAAGCTACTCTTCATATTGCATCAAATTTAGTATTCCATGAACGAACAAAACATATCGAGATTGATTGTCATTTCATTCATGAAAAGATATAACAGGGTGTTATCTCTACAGGGCACGTTAAAACAAGTTCACAGTTAGGAGATATCTTTATAAAAGCTCTAAATGGACATCGGGTTAACTATCTTTGTAACAAGTTGGGCATGATTAACATCTATGCTCCAACTTGAGAGGGAGTGTTAAGGATTAGTTGTAAATAGAATTCTGTTAGCAGTTAGATTTCTAATAGGTTTATAGTATCTTGTATGTATATATATATGTGTCCCTATTGATGAATCAAAAAAGCAAAAAAATATTTTTCCACATTAAATTTACAGAAGGCTGCAATGATTGAGGAAATGAGAGCTTTGGCAAAAAATGAGACATGAGATTTTGTAATTCCTCCACCAGGAAAGAAACTGGTTGGATGTAAATGGGTGTTCACAGTTAAACATAGGGCAGATGGTTCAATTGAGAGGTACAAGGCTAGATTGGTAGCCAAAGGGTTTTGTCAGACCTATGGGGTTGATTACCAGGAGACATTTGCTCTTGTAGCCAAGATGAACACTATCAGAATTTTATTGTTTTGTGCAGCCAATCTTGACTGGGAGTTACATCAATTTGATGTTAAAAACGCCTTTCTACATGGTGATATGAAAGAAGAGGTGTATATGGAGATTCCTCCTAGATTTGCTGATGACAAGACCAGAGGGAAAGTTTGCAAACTGAAGAAGTCATTATATGGGCTGAAGCAGTCACCAAGAGCATGGTTTGAAAGATTTAGTAAAGCCATGTTCTCTTTTGGGTACATTCAAAGCGATGCTGATCATACCTTGTTCGTTAAACATCATGCAGGTAAGATCACATTACTTATTGTTTATGTTGATGATATAGTGGTGATAGGGAATAATGAAGAAGAAATGACTCACTTGAGAAATTTGTTAGCTAGGGAGTTTGAGATTAAGGATTTGGGAAAGTTGAGATATTTCCTTGGAATTGGAGTTGCTATATCTGAAAAGGAATTTTTATCTCTCAAAGGCAGTACATTCTTGATCTCCTTAAGGAAACCAGTATGTTGGGATGTAAGCCTACAGAATCACCCATTGATGCTAATCACAAGCTTCAAGCTGGAGTAGGAAGTCCGGTTGATGTAGGCACGTATCAGAGATTGGTTGGGAGACTGATTTATCCTTCCCATACTAGACCAGATATTGTCCATGCTGTTAGTCTAGTGAGTCAGTACATACATGACCCTCGGGAATCTTCACTTAGAAGCTGTGCATCAGATTTTGAGATATTTAAAATCAGCCCTAGGTTGAGGATTGTTATTTTCTAAACATGGCCATTTGAAAATAAATGGGTCCACAAATGCAGATTGGGCTGGTTCTCTTGATGACAGAAGATCAGCCTCAGGTTATTGTGTTTTTCTCGTTGAAAACTTAGTCAAATGGAGAAGCAAGAAACAGACTGTCGTTGCTAGGTCCAGTGCAGAAGCTGAGTATAGAGCTATGACATAAGGAATCTGTGAACTTCTATGGTTGCGTAGAGTGATGGGAGAATTAAAGGTGTTCGAAACAACAGATACATCCTTGTTTTGTGATAGTAAAGCAGCCATCAGTATCGTGAATAACCTAGTCCAGCATGATCGAACTAAGTACATAGAAATTGATCGTCACTTTATAAAAGAGAAGATAGTTGAAGGTTCCATAAATGTTTCCTATGTGGCTTCAAAAGAGCAACTGGCTGATGTTTTTACAAAGGGCTTGAGTAGCAAGTTGTTTCATCCTTTGGTTTGCAAGTTGGGTATGTGTAATATCTTTGCACCAACTTGAGGGGGGTGTTGAAATCCTTATAATCAATATTGATTTACTTTCCTAGGTAGCTAGACTTTCCTAGTTGATTATTTTCCTATTCTAGAGAGATTCTTGTATATAAATTACCTAGTGTAGGGATTATAATTAACACAATAAAAAGAAATACAACATATTCTTTCCTTTAATTTCTTCAGCTACCTTCATCAATTTTGGAACAATAAGAAATCAATTGGAAATAGTTGTAAGTAACACTTTGGTATAAAATATAGTTGTTTCACCAAATGAATAGATGACTTTCTAGACTACATAAAATTCCTTTTACTTTAAAAGAAAAAAAAAGTTCTAATCAATAAGTTTCTTATTTTTAAACATAAACGAATTTTACCCATGCTTCGACAAATGTGATAGTGTTGTACTTGATCGCACCAACTTGCTACTTCACACTCAACTTTACATGATGCAAGTTTAAACTTTTGATTTCCAAGAATCTCATTGAATATAAAAAAAGGCTTCAAGATAACTACCATCTAACATAATCTTACATGAAGAACTCTTCGCTTAAAATAAGGAATATGTTTAAATCTAGGAATGTGCATTGCTTGCGAGCTACAATCTACCATTTCATAATCCCAAAAATTTTACTCCAGAAAAAGTTTATCCTCTGCAGTCATCTTTATTGAAAAGGTTGCTTTAAACATTGTACTATGTCACTGAGATAGGAGAAACCTTGCTATACGATCTAGGTGATGGAAACACAAAAACAAGACTAGTTCATTTCTAAATCTCAAACATCGTTAAATCCTTAAGTATATGAACAATACTTTTGGAGTCTACCAGAAAATACAAGAGATGAATTTTATTGATACTTTTCCATAATAATTGGATCCTTCATTCAAATTCTAATTTGTTCATGCTTGTAGAGATGGCAATTTAACTTTACTTCAATGGTAACTCGTGCTTTACCCCATTCCATCTCATTGACATTGAAAATTTTATTTTATTTTTTATTGAGTTTTATAAATGTGGAAATAATTTCCCAAGAAAATACACTATTTATCACAATGTTAATATTTTCTCTGATATTAACAACTACAACAACCACTAAGCCTTATTCCAAACTAATTGGGGGCAATATGAATCCTTCGTTTCCATGCTACTTTTCTCATAGCTAAGTCTACTAATTTCAAGAAGTAGTAAATCTTTTAAGCAACTGCCCTCCATATAGTTCAAGGTCTACCTCTTCTCTGTTTGCACCCTTAACTATCAATGTATCATACTTACGAATCAGAGCATATGCAGGTCTGTGCAAAATATGGCCAAACTATCTCAGGCGTCCTCTCATTCTATCTCCAACTTTAGCCATTTGCACCTTTTATCAGATGTGGTCATTCAAATCCATCTTGACATCCCCATTTCTGCAACATGTGTTTGTGGACATGTTGGGCACTCGGGACCTATCATTTACTCCCATATAAAATGGCAGGTCTCATTTGTATTATGTTTGATGTAACATATGAAAATATAATATTTTAATAATTTAAAATTTCAAAGCTTGAATTGGAGATGCTCACATCTGGTATGATTCAAATTGTGCTGGGGATGAGAATCGAAAAACATGCCCCTCCCCATTATCATTCTTACATAGTTAGGCGTGATGATTAGTACTTCGGTCTTTGAAAAATTTCTGCAAGTTTCCCCTCATAGTGTGGGAATTAGCTGGCAGTTCATGTTCACAAATCCATTGATTTTTGAAGAATCTAGAGTTAGATTGTTTTCCATCACATATTTCATATCTGAACTTGATTTTTACTTGGCATTTGATTGTTCTGTTATTACATGTTTCCAAAGCTCAACTTGATTGTTTTTGGTGTTTCTCCCTGAACTCATCTATTACTTCTAAATGCTTGTGTAGGAGTTCATGGGAAGAAATCTTCTTGCTTTGAACGTCATGTGGAAGTATGTGGAACAGGTATGCTGTTTTTCTGCTATAGATATTCACTGTGTTGGATAGGATTATGAGAAAATTTGTTATAATATTAGAAACATCACCAACTTAATGTATTGTGGAAATTTAGGAACGTGAAGTTTCATTTTGTAGGCCATACAATGCTAAGTGCAACTTTACCCAAAACCAAAAAATCATCAAGGGAAGCAGTGATTTCTATGGCGGTCCCTTTTTTGTCATCACTTTATATGTAGCTAAAAGAGATTGAAAGGCAGCTCTATAACTTATTTAACAAGTAGATCTCCTGGATTTTATTCCTTCTCTAGTTTTTGATCAATTTCGAAAAGATTCTTAAGAACCAATTAAGAAATTAAGGAAACTAGCTAAATAGTGATCAATTTAGCCTCTTAACTCAAAAGACTAATAATTATGTAGCAAAGTTTTTCCAGTTTCTAGTGATAATATTGCAATGAATTTCAGTGCAGTCACTGCTGGATAGATTTTTATTCTCTCATGGCAAAATGTTAACACTAGTTGAAATTCATTTTCGATCAGAGGTTACAGATTGTTTTATGCTAATTCTAGTGGAAAATTTATTTTTAAGCTTGGTGCTTCTCTTAAATTATACAGCATTTCTCCCAGCTTTTGTAAAGCAACGTACCCATTCTCTGGTCATGTTTCCTTGTGAATGGAAATTTTATTTTTAGGTTTTGCAACTTGTTTTCATGGTTTAGGGTCTTGGTGGTTGGGAGTGAGAGTGGGAGGCAGTTAATTGTCAGCATGAATGTCATATGTAAATGTAGTATGGCTATTAAATCACCATTGCGAGATTCAATTACAGAGTGTTGTTACCAAAGAATGCTCCAGATGCTTTAATCACCTGACTTCTCATGTTTCTGCAGGTTTTTTTGTTTTACTTCTTTAGTCATTCCTAATACCTTTTTCTTTTTCCATTATTGTTTTCCTCTGCTTAGAGATCCTTCCCGCTTACCGAGGAAGAGTATCTATTGAGGCTTGACGATGTCGCAAACACATTGAAATGTTGGGGAGCTGTCTCACACATTCGAAGCAGCTTAGCAAAGTCAAAGGAGCGTCCTCGGATTGGGAAGGTAGACTAATAGTACTGTGTTTGCAATTAATTGCCTTTGTTTTTCTAGGCTGAATCTATCATTGGAACTGTTATAGGCTTAAAGAGAATTATAAGGTAAAGTTGAAAATTCCCTGCAATTGATGTAAAAAAGGAAAGAAGAAACAATTGTGCATGAGGATTTTAGAGATTGATATACATACGTGACATTTCGTCAGATCATCTTATTATATTTTATTAAATTCTTTTTCATTATGTTTTGTTGCTTCTATTGAAGTATACTTACCAATCACTAAACTGAAAATCAAAAACTTGTTTATCCATCAGCCTTAACATCAAACAAAATTTCAACTTGTAACAAACTACTTTTAGTTTCCTCATCATTGGATGGACCTCGTATCCCTTATCCCTCCTGTCATCCTACCTGACTGTTTATGTAAAGGGGAAATTTGTTTGGTGAAACTTTATGAAACATTTCCCTGTAGATAATGAAGCCAGGGACAATGAAAAGGGTCCTAATGTGGCTGCCAGGAATTTGCTCTTTCCTTATGATATATGCAACACAAATGCATTCACTCTCTGTCTCTCGTCCTATGCTTCATTGTACACTATTCTAGCCTTCTGAAAATACTGTGTTCATCCATTAGAAGCTCTCATCTTGAGACTTCAAAATATGTCATCTTTTCTTTTTCGTTGTTGCTTTGTGACATTAAAGCAACATGATTTTTCTGAACTCATCACTTGGTATAAAATCTAACATTTTCTACTCCTAATTGAGTGGCAAAAAAAGTAAAAAGAAAGGGAAAAAAAAATACGGCCTTTTCATTTTGTTGTGGCACCTTATTTCTTATTACTGTTTGTCGCAGGCCGTAAGCATTTTTATCGACATGGATGAGACAGGAGGCCGTGCGAATGAATGGATATACAAGTAGATTGTGCAGGATTTTCCCTCTGCCACTTTGGTGCATCCTGTGAATATGAGAGACACGATCCATCCAACTGTCATAAATTACTGTATGGAAGCAGTTGTTATAAGGCATTGAACATTTTCTGCTTCATATTTGTTGTAAGTTTTCTGTCTTACTAGATAGAAACCACAGTGGCATGTAAAGCATTTTCATAGTTATTTTGCTTGAAATTTAATTTCATTTATGAGCACATTCTGCCTCTTATTTATTTATTTATTTATTTATTTTCGGGATAAGTACTATTTAGTCCCTGAAACCCTATTTACTACTTTCTTTTTAGTTAACTAGTTTTTCCATGACACATGTTGTACACTATCATTGTTCCTTTTTTACTTATTGTTTATGCTCATTTATTATTATTTTTATATAATAATTATTAATTATAATTTTTATTTTATAATAATTACTTTTATATATATATATGGCCTAATGAAAAAAAAAACCTTGAACTTCGACATTTTTAACAATTTTAACGTATTTAATCAATAGCAGTCTCAAGTAGTATATCACGAGCCTAATTACTTGGATGTTCTTTCTTTATCTTGCTTTTTCCACACGTAATATTGTGAGAATTTTCCGAGAAAGTAATCTCTTGCTTCTTCATCGATGGAGCGTTTTTTGAAGTACTATATAAATGTCATTCTCGATACATTTATATTGCAAATGTTCAAGGTTTTGATTTTTCTAAAATGATACTATTTGATGATTTGTCATACGTAGCTGCAAATTTATAGTTGGATGATTTATTTCATTTAATTTAAATTTGTCATACGCCGATCTTCTTCTTAAATGAAATATTTTAGTCAATGAATAATATCAATTTAATTTACCTCCATTTTCATTTTATTTTAACTTTCTATTGTTTAGCGTTTCCTCTTTTTTTTTTTTTTTTTTTTAAAGTCTCAAAACTTGCTTGCAATTTTCTTTTGATTAAGAAAAGAGAAAAAAGAAAAAGACAAAAAGAAAGTGACAAATCTAGAGAAATGTCTAAACTAAAGAAATGAGTATAAATTGATCATTTTAATTTTTTTAATTAGAAATTTTAGCTAAATGCATTTAATTGGAAAGCAATTACAAAAAAATTGTAATCATTAGAAATAAAAATTTATTCGACTAAAAAGACTGGTTGCCGTTAAATGTTTTTAGAAATTAAAAATAAAAAATATATTAATGAAAAATATAGAGTGATGTTATTTTCAGAACATAAATTATTATTAACACAGCAAAATTTGTTAATGGACAAACTTGCCCTTTGTATAAAAATGATGGTCTACTGCTCTCAATCCATGATTAACATTATACCAAAACTTTTATATTCATCCACAATATCTTAAATTTTTACTCTTCTCCATTATCTTCTCCTTCTTCACCTTGTAAAATAAAACAACCATTTTTTCTTATTCATCAATTTTTAATTTTTCAATTATTTATTTATTTCTGTTTCTCTATTTATTCCAACCTTTAAGACCAATCAATCTACGCTTGTTTTTTTAGTAATCAGTTTCTAAGTCTAATTTCCTTTTCATTTCCTACCCATTTGCAATCAAAAATTGAAAGTGTTAATATAATTAGCCAAACATATTGCTTTTTGGTTTTTAAATAACCCGAGATAGAGATATTGCATTTGGTTATAGGATTCAAGCAAGACATAATGAACTTGGATGGAAAATGATGGGATTTAGAAGAATTTGTGGTGTTTAATATTACCAATAGATTTGCTGGGGGAAGGGATAAGGAAGCAAAATGTGAGATTTTTTTTAACTCCGACATTAGAGTAAAAACTCGGGCAATTTTGCATTGTAAAGATGAGATAAGTAAAAGGAATATAAAGGGCAATTTTGTCTATTAATAGATTTTGCTCTACTAATAACAATTTAAGCTCTGAAAATAATACCACCTAAAATATGTTAATAATAGTTAAAAGAAAAAAAATATATTAATCAAACTATATCTATAATAGTTATAAGATTTATAATTTTTGTTTCAATTAAAATTTTTAATTAATATAAAACTTTCTAAATATTATTAAATTAATATTTAAATGTAGAATTTAATGAGTATAAAACTTCTCAGTTCGGAAATAACAAAAGTTTTTTTTTTTATTGGGAATTACAGAAAATAATTACCTTTATTTTTTCAATTACTGAAATTAAAATCTTTAAAGATATTTTTGTCCATCTTTAAATTAATTAAGGATATTTTTGTCAATTTTATTCTTTCTATTCCCTTTTTATTTATTTATTTTTGTTGTTGTTGTTACGTATAATTACTCAACTAAATTTAAAGATATTACGTATAATTGCGTATCATCGGATTTATCCCAAAAAATGAGCAATTATTTCTTAAATCATACTCCCTCCGATTCATTTATATAGACATGACTAACTTTACCAATGGATTAAGGAGTTAGTTAAACTATAATCTTTAGCCAAATATTTCCTATTTTGCCCCCAACATTACATTAATTTAATATTTTCTTTGAAAGTCAAATATGTCATACGAATTTATTCTCATAAACACAATTAATGATTTATATCCATAATTAAAGGATAAATCATAGCAAAAATTCACTCATTTCTCCTAATTAACATCAAGTTTTACCTCCTAGACAAATTTTTAAATTTGGCCCATCAAATTTCACCAAAATTTTGCACTAAAAATGGAAAGCCAAATTTTGGTGGGAAATGAAAGTTTAATTTTCGTTTAAAAAATGTGGACACTTAATAAAGAAATTATGTGCAAATAATCTTTTTGGAGCCAAAATTTTGATAGCATTAATTGTCTCTTCAACTTCTTCTCAAATACCCACTTATAAATAACGTCAATTCAATAGCTAACAATCATTGCACATGAACTATAGCAAAAAAAAATCCAAAAGTCCACTACCTACAACCATTTCATATCAATTTTATTTGAATCTACAACCTCCTGATTCGTCCACAATTTCAGAAGATGTGCTCACTCTAACTGTTGGTCCCTTGAACTTGATCAATTTAAATGTAGAAAAAAATACACAATCAACGAATCATGATGAAGAGCTTGAATTCACACAATGTTTTCGGGCATGGGCCGCAAAGAAAAAGAACATGACAGAGGAAACTAAAAATTTAGGGAAAAATATGCTTCTTTTTGAAATGTAAGGAGAGTTAAATTTGCACTATATCGAGAAAGTTACGCACACATTGTCTATTTCAAAAAAGTCAGTTTATAGAGTTTGACATATTGTAAAAAATGGTGCACTAGTTACAAATGAGATGAATAGTCCTTGCCAACATATTTGCCATGGGATGAATGGTAATTGAAGTTAATATAGAAATAGTGAAGGAAGCATCAACAATAGTGCAACATCATATTGTAAACATATTTGCCATGTAATAGTAGTTTCATATGCTTTAAAGAATAAATTACATTTAGAAGTTCAAAAAATATGGTCTTTTTGTTTAAAATGTGCACTAGTTGTCTTTGTAAAAAGTTGCTTCAAATCATCTTTTGGATAATAAAAATATGCGCTCAAATATTGCAAATGTGGGGTGTTTTTACGTCAAATATTGCACATATATTATTATTACACGCATATCTTATTTCTGATTGTATGTAAAAAAATAAGTAGTAGTCTTTGTTAAGTAAACATGCACAAAATTCTAAATGGGTGCAATTTTGCTTGAAACAGAAAGAGAAAGATAATACAGCTATGAATTAGTTAGTCAACCATATTTAATAAAATATTTCAAATTTGTCTGCCACTTTATTATTTTTCTAAAATGTTGGTACTCTAAACAAAGAAAATCAAAGGTAATTTAAACTTTGCACTTTGGTCATAGTCCAAATTAAGTAACTTTGTCTATATAAATGGAACACCGAAAATGGAAACTATATAAATGAATCGGAGGGAGTATTAATTATGGGTATCTGTATGATTTAGGATTTTTAATATAAGTAATTATATTCGAAAATCTAAGGGCGCACATGCTTGGGCTTAATACATCTCATTGATATTTGTACTTTTTGAAAGAGTCTCATAGTTGAATAATGGGTAACAATCAAACTTTAATTTTTTTTGAAATTAGTTAAAGGAGTTAGGGTTTTTTAGGGTTTTCACTTGCAATAAATATTTTTGATTTGACATATTGTTGAAAAAAATGAAATTGTTACTTAAAATGCATGTGCTTTGTATTTGGATGATTTGCCGAAAAGTATTTGAGTTAAATATACCATTTTTTTTTTTGCATTATAATCTAGATGGTTGAGAAGAAGATAAATGTTCTATGGGTTCATGGGGGCATTTTGAACATATACCACAAAGAGTATACATTGATGGAATTAGAACCTAAAAAAGCATCTGTTGACTCTAACAGATGCTCATATTTTGAGTGTCGTGGTAAAGCTCTTGAGTTAGGGTACAGTAATGTGACAAAGTTCTACCATAGATGGCTGGTGGCTAGTGAGACTGAGGTATTTACTACCTTGTACGACTACAAAGACATAATGCAGGCATTGGATTTCATCCCACATGTAGGAACCTTAGAGATTTATTTTGAGCTTGCAATTGACATTGCTGACATTGTGGAGGTAGGTGAAGCTTTATTAGAGGGGATTAAGAAGGGGGTTGAAAATGAGGGAGTGGGTAAAAGGAGTGAAAATGAGGCAGGAGGTAACATGCAAAGTGCTCTTAATGAAAGTGCCAACATGTCAGGGGGTAATGTGCAAGCCACCAGGGGGGATAGGGCAAATGTGAAATGTTTAAATGAGGATGGGGCTGGGGCAAATGTGGAAGATTTAAGTGGTGGTGGGGTCAATATGCAAGGGTTTGAGGTGCCACAAACTAATGTGATAAGGGCATCTAATGAGGAGGTTGATGTACCATCTAAAGAAGGGGATACTTCTGCAAGAGATGATAGTAGCAGTAGTGGAGAAAGTGTGGAGGAAAATAACATGGCCAGAATGATGATGGTGCATCTAATGATGAGGATTATGAGGGTGATGAGGATGGGGATAGAGATGGCAGTGATGTGAATAAGGAGCTCATATCTATAAGGGAAAGAGTTAGAAGGTTCAAGAGGAGATCCAGGGCTCCATGTGAAGATGAGGTTGAAGATGTGCCTCTTGGTGAGGCTGGAGATGATTTTGGCTTTAGAGGTGAAGACCATTTAAATGACATACATAAGGGGAAGGCTAGGGGTGATGAGCCTTATTATGATAGCTCAGATCCATATTGTAGGGAAGTTAGTGATGATGATGAAACTGAGGAGGGTATAAAAGGTAGCTTAAGTAAGAAAAAAATAAGAAATTTACATTATGATCCTAACACTAATGTTCCTTATTTTGAATTGGGTATGATATATAGTAGTGTAGTAGAATTTAGAAGGGCAGTAAGTAAATATGCAGTTGTTAGGGGGTTAATATTACTATGAGACCTGTAGGATTAGAGTGAGAGTTAAGTGTAGAAAGGGTTGTCTATGGCTATTATTTGCTAGCATTGAGTCTAAGATAAATAATTTTATGGTAAGACTTACAAACCTCATCATAAGTGTTATAGGACTAATAGGAACAAATAGTGCAATTCAAGTTTTCTTGCTAGGAGTTTTGAAGAAAGGATTTTATTTTTAAATTGGAATTAAAGTCGGAGATATTCAAAATTTGTGTAAGGATCAATTGGGTGTTTATGTAGGTAAGACTGTAGCTAGAAGAGCCAAGAACAGGGTGTTAATGGCCATCATGGGGGATTATAGGGTTGAATTTGCAAAATTACATGACTATGCAGATGAGATTAAAAGAACTAATCATGGTTTAAATTGTGTTGCATGGTGCAAAAGGAAAGAGGACGGAATGCAAAATTTTAAAAGATTTTGTATATGCCTATATGCTTGTAAAAAAGGTTTTTTAGATGGTTGTAGGCCCATTTTTAGGTTTGGATGGGTGTTTTTTGAAGGGTTCAATAGGAGGGCAACTGCTTGTTTGTGTATCTAAAGATGGAAACAACCAGATGTTCCTCATTTCTTGGGCTGTGGTGGACACTGAGAGTACCAAAAATTGGACTTGGTTCATATCAACACTGAAGCAAGATCTAGGCATTTCTACTGGACTAGGTTGGACAGTAGTAACTTGATATGCAAAAGATAAGTCCTAAACTCATGTGTTTATATTTTTGTATGCATTATTACTAGGACTGACTTGGTATTCAATAGAAACTTAATGTAGGGTTTGGACAAGGCAATCACTCAAGAATTGCCTGAAGTGGAGCGTAGGATGTGTGCAAGATATATTTGGAGTAATTGACAAAAAAATGGAGAGGAGAGGAAAGGGAGAAGAAATTTTGGGAGGTTACTAGGTCACCCTTTAAGGTAATGCTTAAAGATAAACTTGAAGATTTGAACATCTTAGGTAGGGGAATTGTGGGCAACTTACTTTATTATAATGAAAAACATGGTGTATGGAATTTTTTAATACAAACTCAAAGTGTGATGTTGTAGAAAATAACATGTGCGAAACCTTTAATGGTTGGATATTGTGTAACACCCGCCGTAATGGCCTTAGGTCGCCAACCTTATCATAACATATAGAGCGCTCCGCCCTAACATAAGACACCCACGTGCCTAGCATATGATCATAGCTTATTATCATAATGGCATCAAATGCCGAGCATGCTCATCATACATAATAAAATCAAATCATGCATCAAATCCACACCAAGTATATTAGAGCCCAAAAACATTTCTCATAAAATTCATTTTCTTTAGTCTTCTCATAATAAAAACTTAATTTAAACTTAAGTAATTCATAAAAATTCTCATACTTAAACAAAATGACTTAACATAGAAAATTTCCAGCATAAAAGTAACATTGACCTTTGCTATGTTTTTAAAACATAACTTGAGCTATGGGTCTCCAAATTAAATGAAATTAGAGTCATTAGAAAGCTAAGACAAAAACCTACAAATGGTATGAAGGGATCACAACCCAGATCAATATGGAAGATAACAAAACCAAGCTAGGAACACAAAATAACAGACCAAACCTGATTCAGCAGAACCAAGTCTAATGTTTATTGAATTCCTACTTAACCAAACACTCAAATGAAACCAATCTAGAACGAGGAAATTCTCAAGACACAGGGCAACAACCTTTATGAAGAACTCAGAACCTAATCTTATCATTATAGTGGTCAAAATGGGCACTCAATTCAGTGATGCATGTGGCTCGACACAAACAAAGTCAGTTTGGGTGTTTCAGCCATAAGTTGAGCTATGTATCCCGAATCAAATCCGGACCTACCATCTTGCCCTCACTCAATTCTGACCAACACAGTGGAGTCCTACATCTCCTACCATATAGTGCTTCAAAAGGGGCCATCTAAATACTCGACTGATAACTGTTATTGTAGGCAAATTCTACAAGTCGAATGTACTTCTCCCAACTACCCTCAAACTCAATAGCACAAGCTCTTAACATATCCTCCAAAATCTGAATAACTCGCTCTGACTGACCATCTGTCTGAGGATGAAAAGCTGTGCTGAAATTCAGCTTAGTACCTAGGGCCTCATGTAGCTTCTTCCAAAATCTAGAAGTAAATCTCGGATCTCTATCTGAAATGATGGAAGAAGGAACCCCATGTAATCTCACTATCTCATCTATATACAGCTCTGCATATTGCTCCATGGTGAAGTCGGTCCTAACAGGAAGAAAGTGTGCTGACTTAGTTAATCTATCAACTATTACCCATACATCATCTTTCTTTTTAGGAGTTACCAGTGGTGGGATAATGTATCACGGACAGTCAGTGCTGAGCAGAGAACTTGGGACTTCTTTCTTTCTGAGTTCAGACAGAAATATATTGGGGAGCTTTACATTGACCAACGTAAAGCCGAGTTTTTAGAGTTAAAACAGGGCAGAATGTTTGTGGCTGAATATGAGAGAGAGTTCATCCGGTTGAGCAGGTATGCTACTGAGATGATTCCTACTGAGTCTGATAGATGCAAGCGCTTCAGGAAAGGGTTGCATGATGAATATCGCATGCATTTGATTGGTCATCCTCATACATCATTGTCTTCCCTAGTGAAGGCAGCTTTAGAGCTTGAGGAAGTGAGGAATGAGCAACAGGCTAGGAGGCAACGGAGTCAGCAGGGTCAACAAAAGAGGTTTCAGGGTATGGTATCTGGACAGACTTCTGGGGCTCAGTCTAGTAGTAAGAGGCATAGAGGTTCATCACAGACCTGGTCTAGACCGATTCAGAGACATGGACAGGGTACTCATGGCAGAGTAGCTCCACAGACCACATTTGTTGCTAGTGGTGGAGGTGCTACATGGATTGATATTCCGACATGTACTCAGTGTGGAAAGAAGCATCCCGGGGTTTGTAGGAGATTTTCTGGGGCATGCTTTCGATGTGGGTCTACAGAGCATTTGCTTCGAGATTGCCCTATGACTTTGGCTAGTGCAGCTCCTCAGGTAGGGAGGTCAGCTCCTTATGTTTCGAGAGGCAGAGGCAGAGGCCGTGGTGATACAGGAGGCACTGGGAGTCAGAGGCCAGTTTCAGAGACAGTGGAAAAACTTGAGTCCAGAGCACCTGCTAGAGCGTATGCTATCCGAACTAGGGAGGAGCAGGATGCCCCAGACGTTATCATTGGTACATTCTCTCATTATTTTTCGGTTTAGAGTTGTCTTTTAGCATATACATGCTTAATCATGCTCCAATTACTTCTTTTATTTGTTTTCTTTATTTGATTTTGAGTTTCTTACATGTAGAGGGTGGAGAGCCTTCTAACAAAGATAAGGGCAAGACCAAAGCTTGAAAATATTCTCCAATTAAATTCCTTCAAAATATTATTTATCTCCACAAAACTCTCTAATTTATTCCATAAAAATAATTCCTCAAATTTCCTCCATAAAAATAATTGCTCAAATTTCCTTACTTAATATAGCACCATAATTCACTATTCACTAAGTATCTAAATTCTCCGAAAATATTCCTTACTTACTTTCTACCCATAAAAACCATGCATACATGCTCCAAAAATGTTAAATAAAATATAAAACATAAATAGTAATTTTTCCGGACCAAAAATAATACCAACTTCCGGACCAGTGGTACTATTCACAGGCCGGTAAACTACTATTGAAACACATGAAAAATGGGGCGTTACATATTGAGTGCTAGATCAAGCTATTATCACAATGTTAGAAAAGATAAGGTGCATTAAGGATATGGGAGATTTTTCAAAAACTTTGATTTGAGACATTTCTCCAAAGGCATTGGAGAAGCTCGAGTTGCATAAAATTCTAGCAATGAAGTGTACTCATAAATGGAATAGTAATTATGGATATGAGATAATTGAGGGAGTGTACCAACATATAGTGTATTCAAGGTTGTTGACTTGTACATGTAGAAGTTAGGATTTAAAAATAATACCTTGCCAATATGATATTTGTGCAATGTATTATAAGAAGATGAACCCTGAGGATTCTATCAGTCATTGGTATAGAATTGAAACTTATCTTAAAGCTTCTGCACATTGTATGCAACCAGTGAGGGGGATGAAACTATGGCCCGAGTCTCAAAATCCAATAATTGTACCATCAGAACCCAAACAAAGCAAGTCTGGAAGAAAGCAAATTGCAAGAAGGAGAGACAAGGATTGGCCAAAGAAGGCACAAATTAGAAAGTTATCAAGAAAGGGAATACAAATTACATGTAATGTGCAAAGGGGCAAGCCATAATAAGAGGGGATGTCCACATAGGAGAAATTATGGAATTCAGGTACCAATTTACTTTTTCTTTTTAAATCAAAGTGAAGAAATTAAAGGAAAGAATATTTTGTATTTCTTTCTATTGTGTTATATTTTTTCAACCTCTACTCCACTATATATATACAAAAAATTGTTCCAATATATGAAGTAATCTAAATAGGAATAAACATAAACTAGGAAACACAATATTTACTCTAATTAGGAATAAACCTAAACTAGGAAACACAATATTTACTTTAATCATAAAGATTTCAACACTCCCCCTTAAGTTGGTGCATAGATATTACTCATGCCCAACTTGCAAACTAAAGGATGAAACAACTTGCTATACAAACCCTTTATGAAAATATCAGCTAGTTGCTCTTTTGAACTATATAGGAAACATTTATAAAACCTTCAACTATCTTCTCTTTTACAAAGTGACGATCAATCTCTATCTGCTTAGTTCGATCATGCTAGACTGGATTGTTCATAATACTGATGGCTGCTTTACTATCACAAAACAAGGATATATTTGTTGTTTCAACCAACTTTAACTCTTCCATTAATCTACTTCACAGATTCCCTATGCCATAGCTCTATATTTAGCTTCTGCACTGGACCTGGCAACAACAGCCTACTTCTTGCTTCTCCATGTGACCAGGTTTCCTCCAACAAAAACACAATAACCTGAGGTTGATCTCCTATCATCAAGGGAACCAGCCCAATCTGCATCTGTATAGCCTATTATTGTTAAATGGCCATGTTTAGAAAATAAAAGTCCTCTACCTGGAGCTAATTTTAAATATCTTAAAACCTGATGCACTGCTTCTAAGTGAGACACCCGAGGGTCATACATGTACTGAATCACTAAACTTACAGCATAGGCAATATCTAGTCTAGTATGGGCAAGGTAAATCAACCTCCCAACCAATCTTTGATACCTGCCAGCATCAACTGAACTTCCCACTCCAGCTCGAAGCTTATGATTGGCTTCAATAGGTGATTCTGCAGGTTTACATCCCAACATACCAGTTTCTTTAAGGAGATCAAGGATGTATTTTCTCTGAGAAATAAAAATCCCTTTTTCTGACTTAGCAACTTCTATCCCAAGGAAATATCTCAACTTTCCCAAATCCTTAATCTCAAACTCCCTAGCTAACAAATTTCTCAAGTGAGTCATTTCTTCTTCATTATTTTCAGTCATCACTATATCATCAACATAAACAATAAGCAATGTGATCTTACCTTCATGATGTTTAATGAACAAAGTATGATCAGCATCGCTCTAAATATACCCAAAAGAAAGCATAGCTTTCCTAAACCTTGCAAACCATGCTCTTGGTGATTGTTTCAGCCCATATAATGACTTCTTCAACTAGCAAACTTTTCCTCTAGTTTTGTCATCATCAAATCCAGGAGGAATCTCCATATACACCTCTTCTTTCAAATCACCATGTAGAAAAGCATTTTTAACATCAAATTGATGTAACTCCCAGTCAAAATTGACTGCACAAGACAACAAAATTCTGATTGTGTTCATCTTGGCTATAGGGGCAAATGTGTCCTGATAATCAATTCCATAGGTCTGACCGAATCATCTGCCTACCAATCTAGCCTTGTACCTCTCAATTGAACCATCTGCACTATGTTTAACTGTGAACACCCATTTACATCCAACTGGCTTCTTTCCTGGTGGGGGAGTTATAAGATCCCATGTCTCTTTTTTTGCCAAAGCTCTCATCTCCTCAACCATTGCAGCCTTCCATTTTGAGTCCTGTAATGCCTCTTGTCAATCCTGTGATATAGAAACAGAAGAAACAGACAAAACAAAGGCTCTATAGGAAGGGGACAGAGCATTATAGGGGATAAAATGGGAGATGGGATGTTTAGTGCATGTTCTAATTCATTTTTTTAGAGTAATAGGAATATCAAGGTCATTGTCAGAAGGACTGGAATCAAGATTAGGATCAGAATCAACAGGAATTAAAGAAGACTCACCAAGTTCTTGTTCTTCTATATCTTCAGGGATTGAAATTGGAGAGGACGGTTGATTAGAGGTCTCATGCTCCATGGTTGTATCTATATTAGTCTGTCGTGTGTAGGTTTTCAAATCAGGTCTATCCAATCTTCCTAGAGGTTTGGGTGGTTGTTCTCTCTTACTATCTATGTTTACAGGAATCTCCCCCTGTAAATGTCATCCATCACCTCTTCCATAAGATATTTCTCCCCCTGAAGAGGTGACTGGGAAGGAAAATAAGATTCAATCTCCCGAAAGGTAACATCTATACTCACAAAGTATTTCCTAAAAGAAGGATGATAACACTTGTATCCTTTTTAAGTAGTAGAGTAACTAACAAACACACACTTCAAGGCTCTAGGATCTAATTTGCTTAGACCCATCTGATGAACAAAGCAAACATAACCAAAGACTTTAGGAAGTACAATATAAGAGTTTTTTCCTTGAAGAACCCCTAATGGAGTTTTAAAATTTAAAGTATGAAGAGGCATATGATTGATAAGGTAAGTAGCAGTCAAAATAGCATCCCCTCAATATGGTTTGGGAAGATTCATAGTGAACATAAGAGACCTAGCTACTTCTAGTAAATGCCTATTTTTCCTTTCCGCTACTCCATTTTGAGCACTAGTATTGGCACAACTAGTTTGATGTATAATACCATTAGAATATAAATAGGTACAAAAATCTACATTCATGTATTCAGTACCATTATCAATTCTTAGGATTTTAACATGCGCATCAAACTAAGTACAAATCATTTTATGGAAGTTCTAAAAATACGAAAAAACTTCATTTTTTGTTTTCATCAAATAAACCTAAGTCAATCTAGTGCAACAATCAATGAAGGTCACAAACCATCTATAACCAGAAAGAGAGACAATTTTAGTAGGACCCCAAACATCAAAATGATTAGTAGCAAAAGGAATCAAATTTTTATTATTATTTGGAGAAGAAGAATGCCCGGTGTGTTTGACAAGCTCACAAGCATCACATACTAATGAATTAAAATCACATTTAGCAAACAAAGTGGGAAATAAATGTCCTAAAACAAAAAAAAAAGGGATGTCCTAATCTCCTGTGCCATTGAATAACTTATGGGAAGGATTTCTAGAAGTTCCTAACAAAGCTTGACTGGTACTCGAATTTGAAAAACGACAAACGTCATCCAACAGATACAGTCCATCGCGCAAGCTACCACTGCCAATCATTCTCCCCGTGTTAATTTCCTGAAATAAACAATGAGTAGGGTAAAAAGTTACTTTGCATGTAACACCCTTCGCCCAGTCCCGTAAGACCCAACGGCGGATGCCACATTTGGTGCCGGAGACACCGTGTTAACTTAACATATAAATAGATTATGAATTAGAAGTAATTGAGTTTTCACAAGTTTAGCGAGTCATATTTTTTTATACATAATCATTTCATTTAGTTTTCATCTCTATTTTTTTTTTTTTTTTGACAAATAGATTGGGAAAGATCCTACAAAAATACTGTAAGAATTTCCCTTTTTAAAAACTGAGCTCACCAAACATGTGAATACAAAATACTCCCAATTAAACTGCAAACTCCCAACATCTCCAAATAATCATCATAACACAACAACACTTCTATATTTTCATAACTATATCAATCCTCAATAGCATTTTAATATTCACCAATTAATTGCATTCATTATATATATCAAGTCTTCATAAACTAATCAGACCAGCTCTCTTCATATATTTTATATTCAATCATTTAATGAATCTTATGCTTATCTCCAAATATATACACCAACATAATTGATAATTACATGCTTAAGTTATAATTCAAATAACATAATCTCTGAAAATATAATAATTATACATGTCATAATTCTTAATTACATAAATCTCAATCTACTACTACTACAATAGTCTCTTCTGCTCTGATGCTACTCTTCTAGTCTTCAAGCAGCAACCACGGTCTTTAACCTGCGCGTTATAAAAATCAACACGCTCAGTATAAAACTCAGTGGTGCTTATAATTCACATAATTACTAAAGTTGCGATGACAACTTACTTAAAACACAAATTACATAAAATCATTTACAATCATAAAATCATTAAATTTTAACATACATTTACATTTATAGTAAAAGAAATATCAAATAAACTATTAATTAATAACATAAATAATTTAATTCTTTCAACTCATAAATTCATTACTTGCACATTTATTATACCAATACATATACTATTTATTTTTTAAAAACATGTACCGAAATGTCATGCTTTGAAAATTCATTTGATAACATAATCATTAATTTCCAAAGTAAGGTTTACTAAAATTATATGATCTCATTCGTTTAATTGCCTTACAAATATTTTCCAAGGGGCTCGCATGCACTTAGGAGAAAGAGAAGCAGATAGGTTTTCATAACTTATTCATAATGGCCTTAGCTCGCCAACCTTTTCATAACATATAGAGTGCGTCCGCCCTAACATAAGACACCCACGTGCCTAACATATGATCATAGCTTCTTATCATAATTTCATCAAATGCTGAGCATGCTCATCATACATAATAAAATCAAATCTCGTATCAAATTCACACCAAGTATATTAGAGCCCAAAATCCTTGTTTTAATTTTTAATTTATAACACTTCTCATAAAACTTGTCTTATTCTTTAGTCTTCTTAAATTCATAATGTAAGCTTACTTTAGAACGTAAGTAACTCATGAAAACTTCATACCTAAACATAACTCCTTAACATAGGAAATTTCTTATTATATGAAATCATACATGTAAGCTTACTTTAGAACTTAAGTGACTCATGAAAAATTCATACTTAAACATAATTACTTAATATAGGAAATTTCTCATAAATTCCTTTTCTTTTAAAACTTTCTTAAAGTCATAATGAAATTTATCATAAGAAATTTCTTATCATTTAAAATCATACTTTCCTTATTCAAAATTCAAAGCACATACACCTTAAATACCCCTTTTTTTGTAACTCTAAACATAGGAAAGTTATCAAAATAATCATACTTATATCATATATATATATATATATATATATATATATATATATATATATATATATATATATATAGCATAACATAAAAAAATAATAATAATTAAACAAGCCTTACCACCCTAAAGTGGTTCGGCCTCTTAATGAAAACTAAGGGGAGGGATTTCTTTCTCCAATCAAGCATGCTAACATAACTCTTATGCACCAAAGTATCCATTTCAACCCTCATCATGCATTATCTAAACCAATTCCACACTTTTTTTCTGAAATTTTCAACAATTTTTCCCATTTATATCCATTTAAACAGATCTACAATAACACTTTTCAAACTTGTCTTCTTTTTTTATCAAATAAATCCTAAAACATACAAATAATCAAGAGAAACTTCCTCACACCTGATTCTTACATACTTTTATCTAAATAAACCTATGTTTCAAGACATAGAAATTTTTCAGCATTAAAATAAACTTGACCTTTGCTTTGTTCTTAAGACATAACTTGAGTTATAAGTCTTCAAATTGAGTGAAGTTAAATTCATTAGAAAGCTAAGACAAAATTCTACAAATGTTATGAAGGGATCACAGCCCAGATCAATTTTAAAGATGGTAAACAAAGGCTAGGAACATAGACCAACAGTCCAAACCTGATTCAGCAGAACCAAATCCAATGTTTATTAAATTCCTACTTATCCAAACACTCAAATTAAAACCATCCAAAACTAGGGAAATCTCAAGACACAGGGCAACAACTCTCATGAAGAACTCAGAACATAATATTTCCATTCTAGTGGTCAAAATGGGCACTCAATTCAAAGATGCATGTGGCCCGGCATAACAGAGTTAGTTTCGTATTTTCAGCCATAAGTTAAGCTATATTTATCCAAATTGGACACAAGAGGATGGGTTGGAAAGCTAAGAAGTAAACCTACAACTTTCATAGAGAGCTCAGACACAAATGGAATACAAAAAGGGTCAAAAAATAGTCCTTAAACTCACCAATAACACATTTTCCCCAAATTCAGATTACTTTAACCATGAAAGAACATGACAGACAAAGTTACATGGTAGAGATTTCATGACAGACAAAGTTACATGGTAGAGATTTCTACCACATAGTAAATACTCATCAAACATCACCCAAGAGCATGTTATTGCAACCAAAGTTCAACAAATCAATCATTTCATACAAAATCCCAAAATATATACATGATAGCATAAATGCACAAAATCAAAAATTAAAGTAAGGTAAGTGTGTTTATGAACACTAACCTTAAAAATAAGCTTTAGCAAGCTTAAATTAAAGCTTTCTAAGCTCTAACTTTTGCCTTTACTCCATGGTAGAGGTTTCCCCAACCTTTGGCTTAAGTAGAGAATCTCCAAATTTCTCGAAAATAATCACCACAAATCACTTCTCAAGCTTAATTCTCTAAGATTAATTACTTAAATCAAGTTGGGTGGGTTCAATTTGGTGGATTTAACAAGTAAGAAGTGAAGAAAAATAAAGAAGAGAAGAAGAAGAGGAAGTTGGGATTGAAGAGAAGAAGAAGAGAAAAAGTGGTTGCTCAATAATTGGAGTTGACCTTATAAAGTGATCAAAGGGTATTTTGGTCTTTTTCCATAATTAGATGGCTAGGATTGAGTCAATAGTAATCTAATCTAATGGCTACAAATATTCTCCAATTAAATTCCCTCAAAATATTATTTATCTCCACAAAATTCTTAAATTTACTCCATACAAATAATTCCTCAAATTTCCTTAATTAATATAACACCATAATTCACTATTCACTAATTATTTAAATTCTCCAAAAATATTCATTACTTACTCTCCACCCATAAAAATCATGTATGCATACTCCAAAAATATTAAATAAAATATAAAACATAAATATTAATTTTTTCGAACCAAAATAATACCGATTCTCAGACCGGAGGTACCATTCACAGACCGGTGGTACTATTCATAGCCCAGTAAATCAATGTCCATCCATACTTAATTATATTCAATATCTTCCTCGGATCTAAATAAAATATTATCCCCCTCTCTGCAGCACCATTCATGACCTGATAAAATAATACCATTTTAAGATTCGAAAATTTTGTGGCGTTACATTGCAATTAAGTGCTTTTGTTATTAAGCTAACAGATAATATATTAATAGGAAATCTAGGAACATAAAGAACAAGGGAGAGTTTAATATTGGAAGTACAATCAATAGAATCTGTACCAGCAATCGGTACTAAGAAGCCATCCGCAATGTGAATTTTGTCTGTGCCTTGATACTTAGAATATGTGAGGAAATGTTTTTTAGAGCCTGTTGTATGTTTATTTGCTCCTAAATCTATAACCAAAGAGGGTTTTGCAATTTTTGCAAGAAAGGTAAGAAAAGCATTACCTGAATTAAAAAAATTAGAGGCTGCAGTCTGAGTTGAGGATGATCAAGCTGTGACAACAATCATTTCAGGGACTGAAGCAGTAGATGGTTCCTCAAATAAAGCTCCATTATCAGATATGTGTGCCTGTGGTCTACAAGAACTGACCTGCTTCCCTCCATTTACTTGGGCATCCATATAATTTCCAGCAAAACTCCTTAGTGTGACTGTTCTTACTGCAATAGTCACAAAATAATTGATCTCTATCTGAAGAACTGCTCTTTGCAGCCTGGATATGTTCTCTTGCAGAATTAGCAATCAACCCTGCTTTATCAATTGTAGATCTATGAACCATAGCGTTCCTCCTAGTCTCCTCTTGTTGTACAAATGAGTATGCTTGTCGTAAGGATGGAAAAGGATCTCATCCAAGAACTTGGACTCGAATCTGACCATACTCGTTATTTAGGCCAGCCAGAAAATCATACATACGTTCTACTTCAATCAACTTCTGAACTTGATTCACATCATCAGTACATGTTGCTTGAAAGTCTTGATAATAATCCAGTTCCTGCCATCACCCACTAAGTTCAGCAAAATACTGAGCGATAGTCAGATCTCCCTGCTTGGTTCGTGAACTTTTTGTTGCAATTCATACCTCTGAGCATAGTTTCCAGTTTGTGAATACGTCTGTGAAGCGGCATCCCATATCTTCTTAGCTGTATCAAGAAGCAAATATCCTCAAGAAATAGTTGACTGCGTGGAATTTATTAACCAAGACATAATAAGAGAATTCTCGGATTTTAGTTTGTTAAAGGCCGGATCTATCGAAATTGGTTTAGTTGCTCCACCATCAAGGTATCCCTGCAAACCTCTAGCTTCAATAAATAATAAACAAGACTGAGACCAAGCCAGGTAGTTTGTTCCATCTAACTTCACCAGACTAATCTGAAGTGAGGGGCTCTTTAAGTGAAAACCCATATCACCTTCTCTTTGTCACCCATATCTTCAGGAAAAAAGCTTAAATGACAGCAGTGGTGGAAATAAACCAAAAAAAAAGGGAAAATTTCCAAAAGACAAAACTGGTGCTGAAGAACCAGTAGGTCTAAGTCGTCACACCAAGTCGAGGTTGCTAGACCAAGAATCGTCGACGGAGCTCACTGGAAACAGCCACACGCGCCGACGCGTGAAGAACAGCCAGAGTCTTTTGGAGGCGCGTGTGCACACGCACGTGGTTGGATGGTGACGCGGTTTGGATGGAGTGCCGATCGGCGGTCACTCTTCCTTCTGAGCCGAGCAGTGACGACCAACTCCCACTCTTGGCAGTACTGTGGGTATCTTAAACCACTTTCAAATGGAAACTATTGTCGAAAAATTCACGGCAATGGCTCTGATACCATGAAGAAATTAAAGGAAAGAATATGTTGTATTTCTTTCTATTGTGTTATATTTTTTCAACCTCTACTCCATTATATATATACAAAAAATTGTTCCAATATAGGAAGTAATCTAAATAGGAATAAATCTAAACTAGGAAACACAATATTTACTCTAATTAGGAATAAATATAAACTAGAAAACGCAATATTTACTTTAATCACAAAGATTTCAACACAATGCATTCTTTAAAATCATTGAATTGAATAAATACTAATTGCCTATTCATTTCGGGGCCTGAACATAAACTCTGGTGCTGCTCAACCTATCACCTCACAAGTGACTGATGCATGTCCATCCAATAGGCCACACTCAGTGCCACCAACAATTGGAAGGACATTTCCTACTACACATGTTGGATCACCTTTTACTTCATCTCCTGCTACAAGATCATCTATCGGGACAACATCAACTCAACATGAGGGTAAAATTTTAATAATGAGCTTTTTTGAATGAGTTGTGATGTATTTATTTTCAATTACTGAATTGCTTGTGTGATGAATGATGGAGTAATGTGTTGAGAAACAATTGGAAGGGGTACACCTACTGCTTCTGGTGTTGCTGCACCTATTGTTGGAAGGGGTAAGGGTCGAGGTTCTACTAGAAGGGGTAGAGGTCGAAGTTTATATATGTACCTGCGGCTGGAAGAGGTAGAGGTCAAGGTCCTGCTACAAATGTAGCTACTATTGGAAGGGGTAGGGGTACATCTTCTGTTGTTAATGCACCTACTACTGGAAGGGGTAGAGGTGCTGCAAATAAGCAACCTTTAAAGAGGAGTTATGCTAGTCCTACCCTTGCTTCACAAGCAAAGAGATATGTGGGTCCTCAAGGCATGGGAGGTTCATTAATGAAAGGATAGGAGAGAGTACATATAAGATATTTTATAATGGACATTTTGAATAAAATGTGAAGTTGAAACTTTGATTTTGCAATATGAAACCTCTAAATTCTTTATTCTTTTTTTTTTGCAATAATCTTTAAATTTGTCGACAAGAGTGGTAACACAACCAAGTAATCTAAAATCCTCAGTTGTGGTAACAAGAGACATTGGTTTCAAGCAACCAGATCTCAAATGGATAGGCAAAAATGAAAAAACAGCAAGGCAATTAAGTCAACAGAGAGGAACCACATAGTCAATTAAGGCAACGCAATTAAGGCATCAATGTTTGCTGGGTATACAAGTCAAAGTAGTCAAGCATCACAGATGAACAACAATCCCACACAAGACAATGGAAATGCATAAAAATATTAACCCACTCGCTTAACATGTTATTAATCTTAGATATTATGAATGTTGTTGGTAATGCTAAGACAAATGCAAACAATCACTTTTTGTTCTGTTCTATTTTGTACCAGCTCGAAGTGTGTTTTTTAGGCTGAGATATACTTTTTTTCTCAACATATTAGACCATACTATGTAATCAATTTTCAGTGAAAATGAATCTCAATTTCTCATTATTTATCATTGTGTTAATCATTGGAATGTTATTTATCAATGTCTAAATCTAATTCAATTATGTAAAAGCTATAAATTCAGAATCAAATAACCGGGAACAAGGATCAAATTTTCATTCAATTAAGTCAACAAGGGTTCCAAAAGCTAAAGGTTTTTATTCACCTCCAACACTTACATTACAATTTGCAATCATCACTTAACATAATGTAACCACCTACATTATAATTATGCCTATTGCAACTAAATGATAAACCCTAAACCATTCCTAATTATCCTTAATAAAAATCCCCTTTTTACAGGTATCCCTAAACAAAATCGTGCAACCAATACAAATACACAAAACATAAATAGCCAACAGAAGCTTCTTCAGTTTTTCTATGCACTTTTTACCATCTTCCTCATAATCCTTAATCCTCTTCAACAATCCAAGAATTACATGCTTTACATGCTTAGGCATTGGGTGATCCAAACATTGAAAAAAAATTACAAGCTTTCCTTTTATGAACTTGACCATAAAATGATAAAATAAAAAACCATAAACAATCTCATTCATTCAGATTTGTAAATCATCAAGAAATTCCAAAAAAATAACTCAAAATTTAGAATATACCCACCCCATATTATCTACAACCAAAGAACCTCCTCCCTGGGTTCACCTCAGTGAAAGACACCTTCACCATCGCCGTTAGACCAAAGTAGCACAATTCGAGATGATAAAATCAAAAGGAATATCCATTTCGATTTCCTTAAAATCGCATAAATCCCAATTTTTTTTGAACCCTAATATGGAGAGCTATGAGAGGAAAAAGGAAATAAAGTTTTTTAAAAGAGAATTTTTGTTCCAAGCTAAGACAGACTTTAATTACACTAACAGTAACTACATGACTCTTTTCTAGGTGCCAACATGGTAATGAAACAAGCTTTCACTCTCTTCACATGCATATGGATACTTGCACATCACTTCCAGAGTGGCCAGGTTCTTATTAAATACAAAAAAAAAAAAAATTAAATAGAGGTACCTAATAGGAACTCCATAAAGTATAAAGAGCCACAAGATTTTTTCTGAAGAACGTATAAGGTCCAAAATATGCATTTAGCCATTTTTTATAGCTTTTTATGCTTCAATTATTAGTATTATAAAAAGAAGTTTTTTGGTTAAACAAAAATTAATTGCAGTACAAAATAAATGAAATTGATTCATATTTTGCGTCATGTTTGTGAAGAATATATGACCATTATTTTATATATAATTAACTTCCATATTTTGCTTCTGTCTTTGCAAACTATCTTAACTTTCATATAATTAATTTATAATACTCCTTATATATATATATATATATATATATATATATATATATATATATATATATATATTGTAACAATCCAAAACCGTGGGCTGGACCAGCACTAGAGCCTAGGTGGGCTTAAGGCCTCTTAGGCCCGTAGTAAGCCTAAGTCAGTTAAGCTCAATCTTTTCACCGTTATCACTTCAGGCCCAAAAATCATATTTTTATAATCAAGGCCCGATTCGATTCTGCACAAACATATTAAAAATACAAAATTATATAATTAATATATATATCCACATGATTCAATTACAACCCATTTGAAATACAATTGTGGAATTCTATAATCTATAATCTTTTACATTTACATGCTTAACACAACTACTAATATTTTCTTTTATTTGCATATCAACTCATTAGGATCCTTAGGGTTCTTCTTTCCTTCAGTTACCTGGAAAAATAAAGAGACAGGTGTGAGCGCCAAACTCAATGAGTAGGGTTAGATAACTCTCTCAACCCATATAATCATACATATGATAATCATGTTATACAATCAGTAGCCCTCTAGCTAATTATGAATGAACAAGCAAGTATGTACACATACTCATCAAACAAGTCACAACAATTCAAGTAACCAAACAGTGGACATTAGTCTGTGGAATCACCCATTATAAACAAGGATCATACTCACCCCCAAAACATGCTTTAAAATAATTTCTGAAAAAATAATCCACGATCCTTGTGTCAAGTGCACTAAAGGAGCCCACCCTATTCGAGCTTGACGAATCTCATCCGTCTAATTCTCCTTACTTTCCTTTTCTTTTCCCTTTGTCACTTTTCTTTCATTTTCTTTTTCCTTTTTCTTTTATCATCGATGCGCATCAAATCATAAAGTGCACAAGAGGAGCGCCACTCCACTCGCTTATGGCCCACTATCGGCATTCTCATTATGCATGTGCTCTCACCTCATGGTGACCCACATCATTCTAAGTCCACGTCACACTATAAGTAATTCACATCCAATCAATAAATTTCATATCATTCATACAATGTACAATATCCAACATCTCCATATACTTCAATATATATATATATATATATATATATTCAATGCGGCTCATGGCATACACGCCTATATGGTATCTTTAAATGTATGCATGTTTCACGTAGATATCATATTATTCATGTATGTATGAATATAAAATGCATGAGCGATGCAGATTATCTAACTCTACTCATTGTTCTTTATCGTACTTAACAAGACTATCTTTATTACAGCATCCCTTCCACTTTTGCCTTGTCATTCTGGAACCTTATAAGCATCTAGAAAAAAAAATTTTATTAAGAATTTTAGTTTGAGAAATTTAATTCTCATTCACTTATCAATTTTGGCTAATATAGTAGTTCGTCTTAACTTATCAAATTGTATATCTACTATTCATTTATTTACTTATTTACTCTAATATATAAACTTCAATAAAGTTTATAGTCCTTTGGTAAGTTATAATAATAATAATAATAATAATAGTTTTTAGCCATTAGGATTCATCAACGACATAGCTAATTTAGTTCAGTTTTAGTCTCACTCTTTCTTTTTATAGGTTTTTTTTAGTTCAGTTTTAGTCTCACTCTTTCTTTTTATATTTTTTTTTGCCGTAAATTTTGCAACATTTCCTTTACAAATTAAACTGTCCATATTTTACGCATCACAATAATAATACACAGCCATCCACCATTACCGGTGTCTCATACTCACAATATCGATATATCTTTCTGTCTTCGATTGGCTTATTAATAAATTTAAATTATCTTTAATTGATAATTTCTAATTTTGCAATTCACACTAAAATATTAAGTTAAATCTTGAAGTATGCCAATCGCAAATTGGCTTGCGGATTAGAGTTCAGTGTGACGAGATGGAGATTTTGCCTCCTGAGAGTCTCGTCAACCGGTCACCGCACCGCCACCTCCGGCCGCCGTGCATGGTGGCTGGAAAACTGATTATTGCCAAAACTGAGCAACACGTACACCAAAATACTCGAAATCTCATGGGAATTTAGAATTCGTGATTAATTTAGACTAGGTATATCTCATTTGGCCGGAAATGGCCTTGGCAATGGCAGCGGTTCCGTCATCAGAGCTTCTTCACTAGAATTGGTGGAGGGGAAAAGTTCACCTGGAGGAGAGGAGTCAATCGAGACCTACCTCGAGGCCTAGTCTCGCAGGAAATAGCATGGACCATCAAAAGACGGAATCCCAACGGCGACGCTTTACACCGATGAGTTTCCTCTCGATCCAGACTCTCACCTTGCAATTCAAAGCCACCAAATTGTTCCTCTCATCGAGCTCTTGAGTTTAGAGCCCTTAATAGCCAGATTCGATGGTCGGTGGTCGAAGAACGAACAAAAGAAAAATGGAGAGAGCCGTCGACATTAGCGAGGAACAAGAATGAGATTTTTGTGTTTTAATTTTTAGGTATATAGTCGGATTTAGTCCAAACCAAACAGGTTCAGTTAAAATCGGTTTCGAGAAGATTTGCTTTGGGTTTTAAACAGTTTCAGCCCGATTTAGATAGTTTCCGATATGGTTTTTAATCCAACCAATTTCCTTTTGTAAATAATTTAATATTATAATATTATTTAAATTTTCTAGTTTAAATTTAATTCAAAATCTTTTGAAAAAAAGAATAATTGGGTCGTTTCATATATATATATATATATATATATATATATATATATATAGCGTAATAAGTTAAATTTGTATGATTGCTTTATTTTATATAATATAATGCATCAATTTTATTATTAAGTATTTAGAAATTCAAATAAGTAAAACTGCACTAACTCAAATGATTCAGATATGATATACTTCAAGATATCTTAGACTACGTTTTTAGTAAGTGATTGAATGTCCTATGATAATTAAGGATATATATATGTGTGTGTGTCTTTTCCTTGGACTCTAAGTCACATCTAAATAGGAAAACGTATCCATTTCTATTTAGAATTTATGTTGAATATCCTTTTAGTCACTATAATTATAAGAGTTTTATAAGTAAATTCTATTTTAAGCCCTAATGAATATTTATGTTCTATTAAATGTCCCCCCTTAATACAGGTCATTTATGTCCTCTTTATCTTAAAAAAAAAACAAGAAAGAAAGAAAAAATTATTCTAATAAGAAATTAATTTATAAAGACCAAATATTTGGCAAATCTCTTTGAATTATTATCTCAATCACAAAAATATAGGCCCAACCCATTTTATTAATTTTAAGTGCAAAAAGAGGAGGTAAAAGGAAGAGGGAAATTTTCAAATTTAGAAAATAAAAGAACAGGGAAAACCTTTTTTAAAATTCTATAAATTGCTTCAAACATTTCATTTTTGCTTCCACCATCCTCTTCTTAATGTAGAACCTCTCTCTATAAGGTAATTGCACTTTCTCTCTGTAAAAGCTTTTCTTCATTTTGTATTTCATTTTCTTTTAATATGCTCTATTTTGTTTATGATTTTTGGTTATTATTTTGAGTGAATTGATTTTATTTTGTCACATGGCGAAACCCTTTTACATAGTAAAATACTTTACTTGACTAAATCCCGAACTTTATTTTCACAAATTTCATACTGAGCCCCACAAAGCATAAAAGTAAAAGAATTTTTTTTATCATTATTTTCCCACTTAACTGAACCCTACACAAAACAAGGAAAAGAATAGAATTTTTTTTTTTTATTTTCTCCCTTAACCGAATCCTACACACAACAAGGAAAGGAAAGGAATTTTTTTTTATTATTAATTCACAAAATAAGGAAAGGAAAATAATTTTTTATTATTAATTTCTTAAGAATTTTGTATTATTAATTTCTATTCCCTTGATCGAACCTACATGAAACAAGAAAAATAATGGAATTTTTATTATTATTTTCTCCCTTAACTGAACCCTACGCAAAACAAGGAAAGGGAAAGAAAAGAAAAAAAAAATTATTATTAGTTTTTCTTCTTTTACTGAACCTGCAAAGAAAATTATTTAGTATTATTATTACTATTTTTCATTTCCTTGACCGAATCCTAAGCATGAAAGTAAATGAATTTTCTTATTATATTTTTATTATTATTTATTTTTTAAATGAAATATAACCGAGCCTTATACTTTGTAGTTCTGAACTTTGTTTAGTTATTGAAAAGAACTTTATGTTGTTTGCTGAGCATTGCATACCGAGCTTTATATGCACCATTAGAATCCATAATTCTCCCGCATCTTAGGCAATTTTTCTTTTAACTTTTGGGCCGCTATAGGACCCATAGATCTTGTGGTTGAACCTTTACCTAAATTTATGGATCCACAAGAAGGTGTCAAGGTGGCAGACATACATTCTTGACTATCATAATTAGTATAGTATACCTCCTCAATTCAAATTCTCGCCCAACCGTTTCACAAAGGGCAAGTAGTGATTTTGGTCCACATAGTTTAATGGTCTATGAGGAAGATTTAAGATTTGGGATTTGGTTCCCTTTGAAAACATTTTTAATCAATTATTTGAACTTCCAAGGCCTTTCTCTTAATCAAATTCATCCAAAAAACATAAAAATATTGGTTAGTCTACATATATTAGCTCGTGAAGGAGGATACAAGCTAACCCCCGCTGTAGTCGATAAAATGTATATCCTACTTCTTCGTTCACGACAAGATCATTTCTACTTGCAGGCGCGAGACTCGTGTAAGAATATTTTTAGAGGGGAAAGTGTTCTCACTAAAAAGGAGGTGGAAAGAGAAATTTTCACCCTAAAGTACCCTTTACCGCCTATGGTTCCAATCAAGTAGGCTAATAATTGTGCTTCAGCTCGATATCGAGCTACTTTCATCCACTTCAAAGGAAGAATGTTTGACCTATCTATAATACTTTGGGCGAGAATACTTTGAAGTGCAGGACATAATTGCTTGCCACTACCCAATCAATCGGCCAAGCAGACATCTTCGATCATACTTGTAAGAAAAGGCTATTACTACAAATGCTTGTTTTAATTTTCTGCTACTAAATTGAAATTTTTAACTCTTTTTTTTTTTTTTTTGCATATGGCGAACCTCAACAAGTTGTCTGAAATAATGATGAAGAAAAAGGGGAAAGGTAGCTTCCCTTGTGCACAAAGTGGTGAACCTTCCACCCAAAAAGCTCCAACCGGAGGAACCTTTGTTGCAGTTGTTCTAGCTATGCTTCCTGTGACAAATAATAGATGAAAAAGTGGGAGAAAAGAGGAGCCTTAGGCCTGAAACTGCTTTGATGTTTAAATCAGTAAGAAAACAATAAATAGTTATAATTGAATGAGATATTGTATTTTTCTATTACATAGATATTGCGTACATGAGTAGAGAGTTTGATCCCTTTATACATAGGTAGAAAGATCTTGATTAGAGTTATAGTTGGAATACGTATTTGTGAAGGAATAGGAATAATATCTCCAAATCCTATGCTGATTCTACCCAAATTATAATATTTGATCCTAAAATATAATTAGGTCTTATATACAAATTACGGTTAAATCTTTGATAAATATTTATATTCTATCATATGTCCCCAACAAGCATACGATATTTATGTCCTAGGAGTCTAAATATAATCTTTGTGATACCTTTTATCTTATTTTATTTAATAATTTGTTTAGTTTATATTCATTATTTATCACTTATTATTTTGGGCACTTAGTGTTGCTCACTTCCAGTAGTCAACTCACTTGGAGCGGTAAGAAGAGCACGTAGCTCCAAGGCACTTAGCCTTGATGCTCACTTAGAGCAATGGTATTCGATGGCCACTTAGCAACCTTATAACAAATAACAAATAATAAATAATAAACATAAGTTTAACAATTATTAACAATATAAATTTTTTCCCTTGTAAGTGAGACGTATATAATTTTAAAATATTAATGAGAGAAAACTTATCTCTTTTTTCCTTTCCTTTTCAATACAATCTCCTTCTTTATCTCGAATGATCAAATTATTTAATCTTTTAATACCAGCACTTGACTATTAAATAATGTAATTATATAGCTTAAATAAATAAATAAATTATTTTCAATAATATAAATTATAAAATTTCAATAAATTATAAAAGATTTTAGACAATAATCAAAATAAATTATAATAATCAAAATCCTACGTCATGTTTGCCTTATAAGAGAGACATACGAGGGATATTAAAAGTACTAATGCAAGAAAAACTTAAAATATAAATACATAATTGGATGGATTAAATCCATGGGGCCTTACAACATATGATTGTATTAAAAAGTAACCAACAATATACGAATGACTATTGAGGCACTGACAATCTATATATGCCATATAAAATAAAAGGGTGGCATTACCCTTTTTAGTATCTCCAAAAGCACAAGTTACTAAGGTTAGTAGTCTGTTATTTATATCGTGAAAAATCAAAATTAAACAGAAAAAAACAATTTTTAGATTTTATATCGGCAAATCCCTAAATATATCAGAAGAGGATTTTCTTCTTTCTTTTTCATAAATTGTGACAATATAGCTCGATAAACAGTGTTAATGGAAACTAATATGTTACGCAATAAGTTTATAAAACAAATTAAAATATATGTCAATGCAGAATTTGATGAGTATAATTTGAGAAAGTAGAGTAAGATCAACATAGACTTATCTTTTATTATTGTTGCTGTAAAAGTGTGTTCCACGCTCACCGCAATAGTTTGTAGACTTTAAGATATCGAAGACTACTTGTTTTAGTAAGTGATTGAATGCTCTATGATAATTAAGGATGTATATATATATATATATATATATATATATATACCCTTTCCTTGAACTCTCTAAGTCAGCATCTAAATAGGAAAATATATCCATTCCTATTTAGGATTTATATGTCAAATATCTTTTAGTCACTATAATTATAAGAGTTTTATAAGTAAATTCTATTTTAATCCCTAATGAATATCTATATTCTATCAGTATATATCATTTACCAAACAATCTTAATCATTTAGTAATATGTTCTTAATATCATTCCTTAAACATTCAGCTCAATAAGTTATTGTTTCAGATTCAACATTCAGAATTCAGCCCAACAAATGACCCCTAAAAGTTGTATAATATTATTTATTTTTAAATGAAAATGATATACAAAATAAAATCTTGTAATTGGCAATGACTTATTTACTTTTAATTAAAATGTAATCATATTAATTTGAATTTTTTTTTTCAAAGAAAGATTAATGCTTTGTTAACTAGAATCAATAAATACATCATTAGGCATGAACAAAGGAGGGAAAAACCTATTCCTTTAGGTCAGAAAATAAACAAGAATCAAATTTTGAATAAATTATATCAATTATAGGTATTTGTTTGGTTTAGGATTTTAACAAAACTAGTTTTTTCTTGATGTGTATTACACTTTATCATTGTTTCTTTTTTACTCATTGTTCATACTTTTTTTAAAAAATTTTTTTTTGTTTGTATAATATTAAGTATTGGTTATACTTTTTCGTTTGTATTATAACCATAATGTCATATTGAGATTAACATGGATACAATAGCTAATTAATAAAATAGCTATATATATATATATATATATATATATACACGCACACACGCACACACACATATATTCAGTTTATAGATCACCATTTATTTAAAATCCACTCTAACTATGCGTAATGAAAAAACCTAACAAACATGTTCAATATATGTATGTGTATGTATAATTGTTTTTATTAAAATATTCACACACTAGTCCTGTACCCGCGCGCTGCACGGATTGCATAATTCTCTATTTTTTTAATTCAATTGACTGTAATTTTCAAGAAAATTATTTTAATTTATATTTGTGTTGCTTTAATTTGAATAATTTACTTATGTATTTTTGATTAAATGATGGAAGATAAAATTATAGGTTCTTTTTTAAATTCTCAAATATTGAACTGAAATATTTAACAAAGAACATTTAATTTTTATTTAAATATAAAAGATATTAATTATAATGAAAAAATAAAATATCATGTCATCACTTTCATATTCTAACATATTGTCACATAAGCATTTACGCCTTAAAAATTATATATTTATATAGATTTAATTAATAACTAATAACAATTTATACGTCATAGGTGTAATCATCGCCCAATCTCATCCTGTCTGCCAACTTCCAGTATACCAATATGGTGACAAAGAGTCTCCTTAATACTCTTGACATTTGGTATGCATTGCTTCTCTCATGTACTCTAATATGATTCAAGTATTCCTTTTCTAATTGTGGACTCCTTGAATTTTGACCACTGCACACCATCTATTATCATTATGTTATGAAATAACTATGGACCTTTTATATGGCTCAAAATCAATCTTAAATAGTATGTTCTCCCTTTATTACATTCGATTCATTTACATGCCTTATTACTTGTCTCTTTTTCTGTTCAAACTATATAATTTATATTGTTGTTTCTGCATGTAAATATTATGAGAATTTTTTGATAAAGTAGTTCTTGCTTCTTTATCAGTGGAGCATCTTCTGAAATGCTATATTAGTTTCCTTCTCAATACACGGGTCTTAATTACAGGTCTTAATTACATGATTAGGTCAGATTAATTGCATGCTTAGGTTGGTATTTCATTACATGCTTAGGATTAGTCTTTAAAATACATGCTTGGGTTTAGCTTTTCATTAACTACTTAGATTCGGGTATTTAATCTCATGCTTAGGTTTGAGAATGGAAAGCATACGCTTTAGTGCTTAAATACACACTTAGGCTTAGGATTTAAATTACACACCTTTAGCCCTAAATTTAGATACATACTTTTAGACTTTAATGCTTAGACACATGCTTGCCTTCAATTCAGACCCTTAGCTTTGATGTTGCAATACGTGTTTACAATTGAATCCATTACCTTAATTGTAAGCTCATATGCTTTTATATTACATGCCTTTTGCTTTAATATTATAATTCAATTCCTTAGTTAGGTTTTGTGATAGCATTTTTCAAATAAAATTAGGAGGGGAGGCTTTAATTAAATGTTGAAATTGATATTATCATTTAATTCCTTACAAGATAATGAACAAATTCACATACAAATTACAAGTTTTAGTGACCAGTAGTCATTTAGTCAAGCAGGGAATTATTTTTGAAATGAGCAAAGGGCTAATTACAAGTTTAGACTATTATTTCTTTTCTGATCAATTAGGGAAAAAGGATGTGTGCAACCATTCATTAGCAAACCTTTGTTCTTTAGATGATTGAATTATAAAAGATCAATTTTTCAAAATGGTTTAATTTTTTAAATTTACTAATATATCAGCTTGGCCTCAAGCTTAAGGCTGTAAACGAACCAAACTATTCGCGAACTATTCGAGGCGAGGCTCTATAAGAGTTCGTCTGGTTCGAGTTCAATTTCTAAATGAACCAAACTTGAACAAAACTTTAGGCTTGTTAAAATAAACGAACCAAACTTGAGCATAATAAAGTTTGACTTGATAGGGCTTGCAATTGTATTATTTATAAAGCTCGTGAACGGGCTCGTGAACCGGCTCATTGAGCATGTTCATGTACAGGCTTGTTGAACATATTCACAAATAGATTCATGAACATACTTGTTTAATAAGCTTGCTTGTATATTTAGCTTACAAGCTAGTTCATTTAATATACTCGTGAACAAGCTCATTTATTAAGCTTGTGAGTTAGTTCATTTAATTGGCTCGTGAACAAACCAATTTATAAATTTAACTATAAATGTAATATAATTTTTGGTATAAACCTGCAATTAGAATAATCTAACATTTTAATATTTCATTTAGATAAACTAATTATATTATTATATTATTAATTTTACCATGATTATAAAACTAGTTATTAGATGATATTTTCAAATGGTTTGAATCTATGAGATTTTTATGTTTATGGATATATTGAGTATTGATGTTATAATGGTGATAATGAGAAATGAATGATTATGTATGTGTAGAAGTGGATATTGAGTTGAGTTTGATTATAGGAGTTTGTTGGATGTTTGAGATTTTGAATTAGAAGTGTTTTGCATTCATATGTTTTAGTTAAGTTTAATTTTTAGGGGAAACTCTTGTAGTTTTTCTATAGAATTTTCCCAAAATATTTTCTAAGTTAAAAATTAGGACTTACTAGACTTGTGAATATTTAATCACTCTTAATTCATATATTAGTTTTAGGTTTGATCTGCTAACGACAATGGTGACTTCGGCATTGAATGTGGCATTCGCCATCTAAACCTCTGGAATCGGGCGACAGGTGTTACACTAAATGTATCCTCCATGAAATGGGATGAATTACAGCAATACTAACTTTATACATCTTCAACACAATAATAAAAAGTGTCAAAGTAACATCTAAGTCCTATTTGGTGATATTGTCCTATTTGTCGAAGGTCAATAAGCAAAATAATTAAGGAATCTATACTTCTCAGCAATCACACGAATTTCATCTAAAGTCAGCACATATCTATTACCAAAGGTATCACTTCTAGCTAATTTTGGAGTACCAAGGTGAGCAAACAATCATAGAAGCTTTGAATGCAAAAAATGTGAAAAATAGAAAAGATAAGAACTTTAAAAAAAGAACCATATTTAATAAGGTGTAACTTGTAATGACAAGCTTTAAAAAGACAACAAAGCAGGACAAATAGATATTGTTTCTTATCATGACTTTTGAATTTTCAAAATCGACAAAGAAGAAAGAATAAAGTGGAGCTCTAAAAGTTTATAGACAATGAAGAACAAATTTGATAGGAGTCAAATAATTTAAACTTCAAAAGGTAGAGAAAATTTAAGAAGTCATCATTAAATTACACCTTGAGACACACATGTTCACGTGTTTTCTTAGTAAAACAACACTTTAATGGGGATATAACAGAGTTAAGTCGCTAATGAACCTAAACGCTTGTACTCGTATGAGGAGAAAATGCTAATAAAAATAGAGTTCACTTAAGTTAGTCTGCAGAATAATTTTTTTTTTCAAGCTTAGCTCAGTTTTAATCAACATTTTTAGCTCATTTTGGAATATTGGTTGGCTTAGCTATTTATTAGGTGACTCCATATTTTGCTAAAATAATCGAAAAGACGATACCTGACTTAAGACCAGTAAAAGTAAAATTATCATAGACAATTTTAGCTTAGTAGTAAAAGCATAAGGAGTGTCATAACTCAACATGCAAAACTCAGCCAAGATGAAATTGATTTTAATTTAGCAACAATACTATAGATCACGAACATCAATTTAAGAAATCGAACCTAATGATTCAATACTTATGGGAGGCATATGTTGCCAATCATGTCTTTTTGACGCGTGTTTTTTATGCCCCGCCTGATCCGATGAAGACACAAGGAGGATGAATGGGTTAATGCTATCTAGAAGCCTTTTAATCCAAGGATAAAAAAATGATAATAATATTAAAAATAAAAAATAAATAAATAAATAAATAAATAAATAAGAGAAGAGAAGAGTTGCGTGCTACAGTAGCTGTGCTACAGTAGCACGCGTGCTACAGTGGTACGCTACAGTGTCCTGACCTAACCTAGCTCTATAAATTCATCTCTTTCTCACAAACTTGACACAACTTCTTCACAACCTCACAATCTACAACTTCACAACTCCAAAAACCCTAAAAAATATACACTGTGCTGCCAACATTTCTCTCCAAAAAATTCTTATGAGTTTTGAAGAGAATTTGGCATTAGATATCAATTTTTGGTGATTTTAACCATAAAAAGAAAAATTAAAAAATAAAAAAGAACACATCAATCCTTAGAAATAAAGCTTCTGAACATTTGATCCATTTACAATCCTCAATCTGAGGATCAGGTAATTTTCTTAACATTTTTGTATTTTTTCTTTACATATTTTTGTGTTTTTTACATATTTTTGTGATTTTAGCTTCTTTAAATTGTATTCTGTTCATATTTGGCTATTTTATATGTCCTCAAAACATATTTAAACAAGAAATGATGTAAAAAATCACTTAAAATGAATTCTGGACAAAAATCACGTAGATGTTCATCGATGAACAGTAACTGTTCATCAATTTTTCCAGAAATAATCGATGAACAGTAACTGTTTGTTCAATGAACAGTAACTATTCATCAATTTTCCCAGAAATGATCGATGAATAGTAACTGTTTATTCATCGATGAACAGTAAATGTTCTTAATTTTCCAGAAATCGATACTATTCATAACACTGTTCATACACTATTCATGCACTATTCATTATTTTTCCCAGAAATGATCGATACTATTCATCAATTTTTCCAGAAATAACAATAATAAAAAAAATATAAATTTTACATAAAAATAAATTTTAAGGACTGAGAATGCCTAAATATGAACAGATCACAGTTTAATTAAGCTTAAAATATTAAAATGTGATTATATATATTTATTTGTATGAATTTTATTATTTGTATGAATTTTTATTGGTTTATGGATTTAATTATATATATTTTTGGATCCGGTTTGTTGCCCGCCTTTAACCATAAGGCAAGAGCGGGTCTTTTATTTATTTCATTTAATATTTTTGACTCGGTTTGTCGCCCGCCTTGAACCATAAGGCAAGAGCGGGTCTTTTTATTTATTTGGTTTGATTGTTTGATTTAATTACCTTAATTTGAATAATTGTTATGTGATAATTAGATTTGTTTGGGACGATTAAATAATTTTTCAAATAGGAACTCGGTCCGATTTATTTGGGTTGGGTTTAAGTAAACAAATAATTTGGCTTTTCTAACTAAAATAAATTAGAAATCATAGGTTAATAGAGGTCGGTTTTCCGGGCGTCGGCTTCCAACGGGCCGACGTACCCAATTCCCTTATCCAGAATCGCATTGGTGCGGCTGACCAGTCTTTTAAAATAATTTGGCCTTAAAACAAAATTAGGTTTAAAATATAGTCATTTTTATAAAAACGGTCCCATTGCCTAAACAATGGGTGGCGACTCAAAATTGTTTATAAGACCGATTTATCGGCACTGCATCAAAATAAAACATTTTATCAAAAACCACAAAAATGATGTTTTCGGGTCCTTCGGGGGGATTTTCGACGAAAACATGTCTAAAAGCTCAAGGTCAGCATGGTCCGCACTTAGATTATTATATTCATAGCTGAGCTTCGACCTAAGCTACAAAGCATTGAAGTTTAACATAAACTACCAAGCAATGAAGCTCATCATGAGCTACCAAGCAATAAAGCTCAGGATGAGCTACCAAGCAAGTCTTGCTTCGTAAGTGATACCGACTACACTAGAAAGTCAAAAGTACTAGTCAAACACTAAAAATTAATATTTCTAAAAATCTAGAAGATTACATCCTAATCAGCAACCTAAAAGGAGTATTTTAGACCACTATATAAAGGACCCTACATCCTCCATCAAAGATACATGATCATTTTTCTTATAATATTATAATCCTCTCGAGCTCTCTGTGTAACTTAAGCATTAGAGTGTTTATAGCTACATCCCTCATGATGCCTCAACCTATGCTTTATTTTTAGCCATCTTGGTGATAATCTATGTTCGTTTTCACCGTAAAATTTGTACCTCATTAGATATAATTATCAATCATAATTGTATATGAATTGCCACAAAATTTTAGATTCAATTCTAGTTACAAAGTCTATGAGCAACTAATAACTTAGAGGGAGTTGATATGGCCTTGGCTATAAGTAACTATGGACATAAAGAGGTAGGTGAGAGACTATTGCCTGGGGTGGAGCTACACCATGCTTAGTGTAGGCATGTGCTCGCCCTCAAATGAAAAACAATTGTGTTATTTATTTTTGTCCTCTGCTCCACTTTTGGGATTAAAATCAAACCATCATGACTCATGAATGTCCTTTCTTTTCTAAGATCCAACTTATTATTGAATCATTAAATCGGCTCTCAATTTAACAAAATAAAATTTTTATTTCATATAATATTTAAAAGCAAAATTTTTACAAATTTCAAAAGTTAACCATACCAAGATTTTAATATCTTAAAATATATAAAATCCATAATTTTTCTTTTGTCAATTTAACCTTAATCTTCTATCTCTCTCTTTCAAAAATTTTTTAATTAATAAAGTCCTTTTCAATTTGCACATTAGGCATATCAATTTAATTTTTTCTTTAATTTTGTGAAAATGATTATCTTTCAGCTAGTCGTTATATAAATTATTCAATAATGAAAAATTATGTAAGTACGAAATTTACCAAATAAGGTTGGAAAAAGAAATTAAAAAAAAAAATTGTAGATCAATATATTTGAAAAATAAGTAATGGATTTTTTTTCTTCCAAAAAAAAAGTAATGATTTTGTTTATGTTTAAATTATCATTTAGTATTCTTACCATATTTAGAACTTGCAATTTCTAAATTACAGGATAAACAAATAATTTTTTTTATTGAAATTTAAGAATAAATTTGCTTACCTGACTAAATTTTTTGTCTCTGCCACTGGTTGGTGGTCTTAGGCGCGTAAATTTATGAAACTATAAATTTTATTTTAGTTTGATGATGTTAATTTTTTGAGATTTTTTTAGCTATCCTAACTTTGAATTTGATATATACCAAACATTTTTTAAAGTTTTTTCTTTATAAAATTGTAAATTCTTTTTTGTTATTTGCTCGATTTTAATTTTTGAAAGTTTTTCTTTAACCTCTAGCGTCGGCATTATATTTTATTAATAATAATTAATTTACAAAGAAAAGAAAAAGTTTAGAATTGACTTCACCAACACAAAATGTGCAATAATTTTTGGGACATACCTAACAGAAGTCATTGCGCGGGAAACTTCGCAGAAGTTTCCTAGTGCTTAATTTTATAATTTTGATTCGTGGAAGAAACACAATGACAGAGACAGAGTCTTCAGCCTTTTTGAGAAAAAAATTATGAACGTAAATTTATATATTCCAAACACTCATTCGATTTTCTCTTTTTGGCTTTCTGACCACCGATTCATCAGGCGATCATCATTATAATCATGTAAGTTTTTTTTTTTTTTTTTTTTTTTTTTAAATTAATTTAAATAAAAATTTTAGACCTCCGTTTCGCACTCTCCGCCAGAAGAAACCACCAATCTCGCAGACAGAGCAGTAGCTGTTTCTACTTGTCCAGTGGTTGTTCCCTTCGTGTTTGCGTTGTTATACTAACTGTGAAGTGGTTATTTATTTACTTATTTTATGAATAACAAAAATTAACTATTTATTTATTTATTTATTTATTTTTCTATATTTATTTTCGAGTGTGAGCGTTTCTGTTTGATTTGGCTTAGAGCGAGGTGGCCTTTCCCGTCGTTTCGTGTACGGGTTCGGAGGTGACATCTCTCTCAATGACATCGTTACTTTAGTTCAGTTTTCGTTTAATTAATGAGTAATAGTAGTAATAGTTGTAGTGATGAATTGTCTCAGTCGTTGTTGTCGTCGTCGTCTACAATGCGGGAGTGGGAGACTGACATTGAAGCCGGGGGCCTCAAAGATGCCCATTGCGACGACCGCGATTCCGAGAATCCTTTTGATATTGCTCAGACCAAGAATGCTTCTGTTGAAACTCTCAGACGCTGGAGGGTGATTATTCCTTTCATTTTTTAATTGTTTGTATGAGTAATGTGTGATTTTTGAAAAAATGTTAAGTTTAAACATGCCAGCTTGCACTTTGAGTTACAGTACAGTAATTTTTCTTACCAAATGAGGTCCTACCATTCATCATTTACGCCATTTGTTTTTCTATATGTGTGGCTCTCACAGTAGGGAAATCGAATATATGGTTGCTGCTAATCACTTGTTTGTTAATGAGTTTATATGTACACATATTTAAATGTACTCGTCCGAAGTTTATGTTTGTCTTAGAAGTTCAGACTAATTGTTGCGTATTGGTCTTTCACAGCAAGCTGCACTTGTGCTGAATGCTTCTCGTCGGTTTCGATACACCTTGGACTTGAGAAAGGAAGAGGAGAAAGAAAAAAGGAAACGGATGATTAGATCCCATGCCCAAGTCATAAGAGTAAATATGCTATTTGTAAAAAAAAATCAAATACGCATGTAAGACTATTCTATATTTAATCAATGGATATTTGTCATTGTAGGCGGCATTGCTTTTCAAGTTAGCTGGGGAGCGACAAATCGGTATCTCACACTCTTATGGTTTTTCAATTGATGTTCATAATTGCCTTTAGTTATTATGATGCATTACCTGATACGAGGAAAAGCCAACACTTATCTCCTTTTTTAAAAAATGAATTAAATTACCCAAGACATTTGATTATACTTGACAAAATGATCCTTTTGTTTGGTTTCAAGAAAAATTATTCTATTTGACCTGTTGTTAAAAAAAAAAAAAAAAGCATTTTGTTGAAATCTTGACTGGAGGTCATTAAAATTTATATTTAAGGTGAACTTCTCATATACTAATAAAACAAACTTCAAAACAACTGAACAAACACTATACATTGTCTTTTCTAGCATGTAAAAGGATAATTTTTTGAAAAAGTAATTCGAACTACTACTATGAGACAGGCTTTTAGTTGACATAATAAAAATTAAGTATTATTTCATAAATTAGCTTTAGGCTTGAAACATGGGTTTTGCTTTCTCTTATCTTTTCATCTTACTAAAATTAAATCATAGATTAGAGCTTTTAATACTAAAATTAGGCTGCAATTAAAATTAATGCTTTATCAGTGTTATTTCTTTTTCTTTGGAGGTAACAATACCTCAATCAAGCTATACTGTCTTGAAAGGTACATTTTAGCATAAAAGTAACTCCTTTTAAGTTATTTGAATCTAAAATTTGTATTTTTCTTGTTCAAGTGATTTCATTATTTTATATCTTTTGAGAATTGTAATGAGTTTGATGGTGCATTTATCACATGAAGGTGGTGATCCTAAGAATGTATATTTCTAATTTCTATATCTTTTTGGCTCATAATTAAACTCAAATACTTTGCATTTGGAAGAGGATTGGGGTTACCCAACAAATCCTCTCTCTCATGTTTTTGCTTAATTTAGAGGTTACACATTTTCAACTAGGTCTAAAAACATACTACCTAATTTCCTAACAGGGCAATCCCTAAATGGAAACATGATGTAAAGCGATGATTTAGAATTAATTAGACAAGAGAAAGAGAAATAAAAGGAGGGGCCGGGGGTGGTTGAAGAGAGGAAGGAGAGAGTTTTTTGACATTGAACCTAAAACTCATATATCAGGTTAAAAAATTTGCTATGAATAGATCATAAATTGTAAGATAAGGGAGATTTCATTTGTCTATATGAAAACTTCAAGGTTAGTTAGTTTGATTAATGAGTTGCAAAGGTTTGGATCTAAGAGTCTATGTACAATTATATGAAATCCATGTGTATAGTAAATTTTATCAATTTCTAGTTGAGCCAAAGTTTTTGCAACATGAATAAGATCTTGAGCTCGGCCTGCCTGGAATCGCGGTTTTGCAAATTTGACATGTAAACTTACACCTATCCGTTCTTATGCAATCTGAGTTGAAAAATTTGTTTAGAAAATTAACTCACAAAATTGAATAATTCTATGCATGAGGAAATTTGGGATTTTGACACCTTTGGTGGACGTGCTATGTGGCTACTTATTCTTTTCCTCTTAAAAAGAGATTTGGAAGTTGAATGAGTTGTTGAAAGTATATCTCTAAATGGAGGATGAAACTATTACTGAACTAACTTCCTCGTCAATTTTCTTTTCGTGTACAAACAACAAAAACAATTAAATCTTAATTCTAAGTTAGTTGGGTTGGCTGTATGGATTTGTTTCTTCCATTTTGCTCGGTTTTGTGTTAATTCTTTAGAAAGACCTCGCATATCTAGATCTTTCTTAAATAATTTTTTTCCGTGTTGTCTTGGGTCTTCCTCTCTGTTTTTCTGGTCTCGTCTTCTTTAACATGCTTGATTTTCTTTGAGGGCTTCTGTGGATCTTCAACATAAAATTAGCAAACCACCTTAACCTTCCTTTCCTCGTGTTTTCTCGATAGGTTCTACTCCTACCATATATTAGAAACAAAACATTACTTATCAAAAAGTTTACCAGCCTTCCACCTTCAATTTTCTTTTCCTATCCATTATTGAAAAAAGTTACCTTTTATTTGAAATGTTGGGATAAGGTGACTTATGTTTCAAACTTGAAGCTTTTTTACTTGTGAGAGCAACATCTTAGGGTATGTGGAAAGGTGAAAGCAATTTGAAACTATCTTTGAGGAGATTCAAGGAACGAATGATAAATTGTTGGCTATCATCTTTGGTAAGAAACTTATTTAATAGGTCATCATTAAAGATGTAAGAGGCTTCTAGACGAGGCAAGTTATATTTTATGCTTCCTTCAAGATGCAACCTTTTTTTATGTCAACTGCTTGTCTATAAGAATTATAAGTTTTGATCGTCAAGATATCAAAGGAAGATGAGTGAGTCATATTAAAGTGAAGAAAGCAAACATCGAATTGAAGATCTATTGGAACATACTTTGGGGAAAAGAATAGATAAAAAAAACTTAGGAAGCTTGTTAAATATTAGGTCAAATTTGGCATGGCTGACTTTAGGTCAATATAGATAATAACGTTACACTAGTG